>NW_010157525.1:89891-97150 GCF_000695765.1 Mesitornis unicolor
ACTGCACTGCTCCTTTTTTCAGTTTCTGGACAGGGCATACAACAAAAACATGCTCTTTCATACTTTGGCATATGCACATTGATGACCAGGGAGAAACCATACACTCACATTTCTGGACTGCCCTAGGTTTGCAAAGCAGTCTATTGCAAAAGAACAGCACAGACAGGATCTGCAAGTATAAAGCATCACAGCCCACAAGCTCCAAAGCAACTTCTGGCCTTAGGTTTGTAACTTTTCTAAAGCATTTTGGCTCTCTTAAAAATGATGCTAACTGACCCAGTGACTTGAGTGTAAAAACTCTTACATAGCTTTGAAACCAAACCATTTCTCATGTACCCCCAAGATAGCAAATAATAACTAAATTACCACAGTTCTAAGGAAGTCATATTAATTTCTATTGGCTCATGGTCAAGTCCACAAGACTTGTATAGAACTGTACATTTGTACTGTAAAATTCAAAAGAAACTACACGTGCTGGTGTCTTCTTGTAGATTATTACACATCAAAAAGATTACCAACACCGCAGTTCTTAGAGACAGTGAAACTGGGCTCCCTAGAGTAAAGGGCTGTCAGCTACCCACTGGTTCACTCATTTCCAATCTCATCACAGTTCATAGAGTGCCCTTTCTTGGAAAAGTTTTTGGTGAATCAGGATTTGTTTTACTGGATAAAACCCAAATCTGCTTGAGCTTTTGTTGCTTGTTGAAGCTTAGTTTTAGAAAAGTTCTTTGCTGCTCATCTCTGTTGAGTGTGTTCACACTGAAAACCTGACTTAATTTAATGAATTCCTTACATCTCAATGTCATTTTTTTTCCAACAGGCATGAATGAAGAACTTTATTTCAGAGGAGCTGATGTAATATGTAGCACCTTCTGAAATATTAAGTATAATAACTTCAAGGATGGGAAATAAGTCACTTTTCATGTCTTTGTCCCCAATAGGTATGACTCAAAGTCAATTTTTAGAGAGCTTTAAATCTTCAGAAATCTTATAATTTTGTGAAGCCCCCACGTTTCCAGCGTTCAGAACTGCAAAGCAATACTCTCACTACTTGAAGGGCAAATGCCCTGCATTTCTATGGTTCTGAGCTTGGTTACAATGTCAGAATTCAAACACTGCAGGTCAGACAATAGGTATTTGGAATATTATTTTCCTTAATGCTTCTTTTGCTCCATTTAATAGTGCACATGAGACACACTACGCACTAATCAGGAAAACCTGTTTATAATTTTGCACGCCCCAGGAAGTTTCGACGTACCTCATAAAGCCTCAGATCTTTCTCTTGAACAAGTGTTTTAACGAAATCAGCTATAAACAGCACCCAGGCAGCCATCAGAGCAAATGGAAGGGAGTAGGTCACGCTGGTTAAGAACCTGTAAAAGGCAAATGCAGGCTTTAGCTGAATGTGAAATGTTCTGGGGATTAAGGCTTCATACAGAATATATTTTTCAGAATAATACTTTGGCACAGGAAAAGACGTGTTTATATTTCAAACCGTGGAGTATAATTAATAATTACAAAAAAGGCGATTTTGCCATTGCGTTGTATTTTCTGCTCACGCAACTCCTGACTGTTCAGAATCTTTCTTCTTCTTTCTAAATCACAAAGGGATTTCCAGCTGCATTCTGCAAGTTCTGCACAGCAGCACAAACTGCTGTGGGTAGTGGCACGTCCTGGGTCGCTGACGGGGTGCATCCCATTCCGAAACATCACGGCAGCCAGCCATAATCCCCAGTTCTAGGGGGGGATTTTGTTATGTGGCCATATTTCCTCGTGCCAGAGTTTGGCTATAGGGGTTTCAGTAGTTCTACTGCTTCTTTGTTGTTTGGAGATTTTTGTGGCTACCACCTTGTGCATGATCTCTAGGCTCTTAAAAATTCAGCATTTCCTAGCATCTTCTTCATCCTAGTATACCTATTCTCTCCATTTCTCTCCAGGTTGGTAACTAGGTGATAGCAATTGATAAACAGACATTTTATGATGACTTCGACTGGATGCAAATCCAAAGCCTTTATGTATTTTAACAATTGAGCAACCTCGTGTCCTTCTGAACCTGGGGTGGGGAGGGAAACCTGAAGGCCAGTGGTTTTCTCAGCATCCCAGTAACAAGAAAAGGAACAGATAGCACTGTACTAAGTGCCTCCAGCAGGCAGATCATCACTGTACAAAACTATCTCACAGCAATGATCCACATATTTGCTGCAAGAAGTTGACACTTGTTTTGAATACTTATTGCCTACGTACTTACAGGCACGCTGCATGCAGTTACCTTGAGAAGAGATTATAGGTCCCCAGCTCTCTTAAGTGACAGGCTGACACAGGACGTTAATGGGTCTGCTATAGCTCCTATAGATGTAGCTACCATAGCAGTAACTCCTAGATAATCTCTTAGCTCATGCAGTAGACATGCAGGCTTTTCAACAGAAAGAGCTCTTAGTCTAGTCTGTACTCCTTGTCCAAGGGAAATCCTCATGTCAGGACAGGGTGACCATTCAACCTACCAATACTATTTGCTGAACGTCTTTCAGTGCTTTCTGATGGACATGAAATCCTTTCCCTGTGTGCTTTCCATTTAGTTTGGCCACCAACTGCAGTCAGGGTAATAATTCTGAGGGAGTATCTTGTTGCCAGCTTTCCAACAAAGACCAGAATTGTCTTGCCAGAGGGGCAGGTCCTCAGCTGTGAGAGATTCGCTTCTCTCTATTGCATTTGGCAAAGATGTCGTTTATACTAGCTCCAGATCTGGCTCAAGATGAGTGGAAAGGAAGATGATCCAAAACCTTTTGATCTGCCTCACCATTCAAAACTTATTCTGGTCCACACACAGTTCATGCTGCACTGCTCTGCATAACAGACTGTTACCCCTGGAAACTCAGTGCATCAGAAGCTTCTCTGTCCTCCTTCATTATAGCAGAGATGAATGGCACAATTTCACCTTCCCTCTTATCCTTCTTAAAGCACATGAGAAGCACCTGTATTAAGAACTATCCACTATACACTGAATATTAGCTAGAATCACCAGAATTAATAACAAAAACCACAGCTGGATAACAATCCTTAGGAACAAAGATCACAAACCTAAGGACTCTTTTCTAAGACCAATCAATACATTTTCTAAGTTCTGCTGCACTGTCTGCATGTAAACACCTGCAAAGGAAGCCAACACTCTCATTTAACCTGAGTCCTGTCAACCTGTCTCAGTTCTACCATGTACCGTAAAACAGGGACAGATGTAAAACTGAGGTACATACAGAGCACTGAAAATAAAAGATTAGGCAAACTAAGCATAGATCATTTACACTGGAGTCCAAAATTCCCTCTTTTGTTCAGACCCTTGGGAAAAAACCAACCAACCAACAAAACCCCCAAAACCCAACAAACCCCTACACAAAATGAAGTGCCGAGTCCTGTACTTTGGCCACAACAACCCCGTGCAACACTACAGGCATGGGGAAGAGTGGCTGAAAATCTGCCCGGCAGAAAGGGACCTGGGGGTATTGATCAACAGCCAACTGAACATAAGCAAGCAGTGTGCCCAGGTGGCCAAGAAGGCCAACAGCATCGTGGCTTGTATCAGAAACAGTGTGACCATCAGGACTAAGGAAGTGATTGTCCCACTGTACTCTGTACTGGTGAGGCTGCACCTTGAGTACTGTGTTCAATCTGGGGCACTGCAGTATAAGAAAGACATTGGGGTGCTGGAGAGGGTCCGAAGAAGGGCTACAAAGCTGGTGAAGGGTTTTGAGAATAAGTCTTATGAGGAGTGGCTGAGAGAGCTGGGGTTGTTTAGCCTGGAGAAGAGGAGGCTGAGGGGAGACCTTCTCGCTCTCTACAGCTACCTGAAAGGAGGGTGTAGAGAGGTGGCTATGGGTGTCTTCTCACAAGTTACAATCTGTAGGACAAGAGGAAATGGCATCAAGTTATGGCAGGGGAGGTTTAGGAAAAGCCTTTACGCTACAGGGTTATCAAAGATTGGAACAGGCTCCCCATGGAAGTGGTGGAATTATCATCCTTAGATGTATTTTAAAGCTGTCTAGATACGGTGCTCAGGGACATGGTTTAGAAGTGAGCATAGTAGAGTTCATTAACAGTTGGACTAGATTATCTTAAAGGTTTTTTCCAACCATAGCAATTCTATGATTCACAGAATCACAGAATCACAGAACGTTAGGGATTGGAAGGGACCTCCAAAGCTCATCCAGTCCAATCCCCCTGCCGGAGCAGGAACACCCAGATGAGGTTACACAGGAAGGCGTCCAGGCGGGTTTTGAATGTCTGCAGAGAAGGAGACTCCACAACCTCTCTGGGCAGCCTGGGCCAGGGCTCTGTCACCCTCACTGAGAAGAAGTTTCTTCTCCAATTTCAGTGGAACCTCCTGTGTTCCAGTTTGTGTCCGTTACCCCTTGTCCTATCATTGTTTGTCAAAATTCTACAAAATTCTACAAAATTGAAATTTTTTCTATGCCATGTGAACATGGTATTAAGGAGACCAGTGCAGCTGGTGAACTTCACCAGTCAGCCCAAGATGAGCTTACACAAAGTATGAAGACAAAAGCCACACAAACTTACATATCCTTATGGTAGCAGGGGTAAGGCATGGCCTGGACTTGAACGGCAATTTCCTTCAGCTTCTTGCCAGTCTGTAACTCAATAATGGCTCTTTCAATGCTGTCCTGGATATAAATAAATGCCCGGCTGTAAATCTGGCTCTGAGAGGTGGAATTGTGTGGGCCCACTGTCCAGATGCGCTCCCTTATTCTGTTGGTGGTTTGTGTGATCCTGCTGCTCATTCGGATGGTGTAGTTGAGCACAGGAGGAAGGGCCAAGTTCCCGTTAACTGAGCGTCTAGGCCTGCTGTTGCTTGAAGGCAGCTTGAAAATGATACCTTGGAAAAGAAAGAGAAAAGGCTTTCCTTCAAAGTCAAGAGTATGGGAGGAGTACATCCTGATACATAGGAACTCCTCATTTTTATATGCCTTTTTTTTACATTAGAATCCATCGTTTCATGTCTTTGCTGCACAAATAATGCTCCGATGGGTAGGCTGCTTATTGAGGGTCTCAAAGTGGAAACCGTACATCACTGCAGCTACTCGTATTTTCAAATGGGACCAATGATTCTGGGTGCAAAATGCTCCCTCACAACCTTTAAATCTTTTCCCACTGAGCATTCAAAAACCGAAGGCTCTCAAAAAAACCCAGCTGTATTTGGAAAAATCATATTGTTACCATGAACTGTCACGTATCTGCTAGGTATGTCACTCAGCACACGCACCTCTCATGAACATGCCCAAACGTACTCTATCAGTAGAGCTCACATAGTTAGACTGTGACATAAAACCCTCAGGAACACGCTGTTGAAAATTGTCCACGATCTAAACACATATTTCTGTGTCCACACAAATTCCTGCAAAGCTAAGATGTCTAAGAATATAAAAGCTTTGCAAGTTCCTGTTAGGAAATGGCATGTTGTGGATACAGTTTGACCAACAGGACTTTTTTCCTTTAAAGTGCCTATTTGAGGAAAGGCAACACCACA
The DNA here is from genome assembly GCF_000695765.1 of Mesitornis unicolor. NCBI lineage: Eukaryota > Metazoa > Chordata > Aves > Mesitornithiformes > Mesitornithidae > Mesitornis > Mesitornis unicolor. The sequence goes on from NW_010157525.1 coordinate 95,428, forward strand.
GAGGTTTTTCTCTCCAGAATATTTTCCCCTGATTATTCCATATATAAAGCATACAATAGAATGGAGAACAAGCATGGAAGAACACTGCTTTTATGGGAATAGATAAATGTTGTCAGGGCCTGAAGTTCCAAGAAAAGAAAAGGTTTCTATCTACCTCTTAATTATGAGGTATAAAAACAAACAGGTCACAGGACTTACAAGTAAGTCCCGAGGAGATATTGGGCATTCTTTAAAAATTAAGACACATTTGTATAATTCAAATTAAAATAAGTTCCTATTCTGTGCTCCTCCCTGCCCTTCTCTGCAGTCTGATCTGAAGCTGCAATACAATCCCACAAATGTGAAAAGTCTGAGAAGTCTCAATATAATATGGCAGTGTTTGGCTGGAATGTCTCAAGAGCTGTATGTCCTTCTAATAGATTGAACTGTCTTGTATCTTCCTTGACAGAAGCATCTTTTTTCCATGGGGGCCTAAAAGAAGGCAGCTGTCATGAAGATATCCTAAGGGCAGTGAAATTTTGTTGAAATGAAGAGAAAACACCAAAGGCTTTCTATACAAACAGGAGAGGTGCAAGAGAAGAGTTAGTGCAAAAAGGAGAGTATAAAACACTGCCTTAAGGGCCTCTCAGGGTGCAGGTCCCATGCACGCTGGCTCAAAATCGATTGCTGTGCGGTGGGAGCTGTGACCACAACAGTTGTTGGTGGAAAGGCAGACTTCTTATGCTGGACTCCCGTCCTGTTCCAGGTTATTTTTAATTTATCAGAGGTACTTGAGACTTGAGACATACTTGCAAAGAGCTCGTTCTTCAGAAAGAGCTCTTTAGCCACTGTTTCCATTTCTTCTAAACTGCTGACTCCCCGAATGCGATTAAAAGAGACACAGGAGGACACGTTTACAGCGAGGGTAGCTAAGGTATTCAGCTGATCGACAATGTCAGTGTTATTCTGTAATTCCAGTCGAACATCATCTGAAAAAAAACAACACAAACAAAACCAGTAGCATCACCACACATAGCAAAAAAAAAATCCATCGCATCATTCTGCTCTTTACACCAACAATGACACCAGAAAGGAAGGAAAAAACCCAACCCCATCATACTAAACATTAAGTGTAAAATACATCTCTGCACTTAGCAGTGCAATGGAGGCATGTTGCTGACCCGATTTTGATGTTAAACATTTGTAATATGCTCATGAGTTTGCCTTTGGGAGGATGCCAGCAACGGGATGTGACAGCCATCACAATCAGAAGTTGCTACCAACTTGCTGAGGTTTTAGACTTGCATACGATACTCACCATTCATTCCACATCTTCGGGTTTTTGATGTAATCAGCTCATCTGTTGAGCTGCTCTGTCTCAGGGGAGAACGTGCTTTATCCAAACACATCAAGGAAAAGTTATGTCTGTTGTGCTGACGTGTGTACTAAACCTGATAATGCAGTTTAATAAAGATGCTGCTGTTTCCTGGCTGTTTCAAAAGGTGACTGCATAATACAGTGTAACTAATATGGAACAGCTGCTGTAGGCATGATGATTTTATGGGGAGCTGAGACAGGAGGATGCTACTCATGAAAAAACACAGGGGTCATCAGGAACAGTATGTAAATATCCTTCTGACTACCACAGACTATAACCATTCTGGGTTTATGCTGTGTTTTGCTGGCATAACCCAGATTTATGTTGACATACCTGGCCACTCATTGCAAAAACGTGTAGGGCCAA
>NW_010157525.1:97181-151341 GCF_000695765.1 Mesitornis unicolor
CTGTGATCACCATGCTGTGCACTGCCAGGGGATGTATCCACCATCTCTGTCACTTGATGATTCTCACAGTGCAGATCAGCAACTCTCACCATGAAGGACCATGCAAGACCACCAGAGAACAGCAAATTCCAGCAGAGCATCTCCTGTATGGATGCCTCTGGCTGTTGATGCCACTGGCTTCATCAGCTTGGATGCTTTTATCTGATCCCTTGCTTTTCTGCTCTGGAAAACTTTTAAGTTGAACCCAGATGTGATGCAAGTGAGCTCTCCACAACATTTCCCAGCAGAGTCCCAGGTAGTTCATTTGAAGTCATAATTATGGCTAAACAGTGTCCTCCAGTGGCCACACTCGGCTTCAGAGATTCCCATCCCAGTATCCCTTCAACACCCATGAGAAACATCTCTTCATACAAGCCCTTTGCCTTCAAAGAGCCTTTTTCCATAGACCACAAGACTTTTTTTGAAACACAGCTGAGGCTGCCTTGCACTAAAGCATCCGATACAGGCCAGAGAAGAGCAGTACCACAGGATGGCTACAGCTTGGCAACTCTGGACCTCCCAGACTTGAAATACAAATAAGAGGGCAGCACACGTGGATCAACTTACCCAGTTCATTTATTTGACTCAGCAGTTCAGCTGCATCCAGATCCACCATCAGCTTGATAAAAACCTGCACAAAGGGATTCTGCAGGGTGTTCTATCAACAAGCAAAAAGAAAGAGCATCACTTTGACCAGAAGCCCTTCGAGCTTATTCAGTGTCTTTTTCAAATACAGCAGACCAGCTGCCTTCACTAAGCATTTGTACAACCCCTTCTCTACTGCTTTCTTGATCTTCCATGTTCCACTCTGTGTATGATGACGGGGAAATGTTACCAACGATAACATCACACATTGCCCTGTGAGTCCAAACTCCTGTTTCTTGGAGTCAAGAGAGGATGCCTGTTGAGTCTCCACCAGGCACCAGAGTCCCATGAAAAACTCACGGATAATCTTTGTTATTCTAGAAGTGCGGTAAATGTCACTCGTGTCTGTTTCAAGTCCTGTGAACATAGCCAGAGCACAATGGGTAGGTGACCAAAATTTAGCTTGGAGACCAGCAGACAGATTTTGTTTGGCTGAATAGTTTAGTATTCCACCAACGAGCGCAGTTACCAGAGAATATTTTGTTTCACTTTTGCATATTCTATTCTGGATTTTTTTTTCTCAGTGCCATGGAAATTACAATGAATTCCAGCCACCAAAATTAACTTCTAATGCTTTAGGGTTCCAGAGATCTAATTTTCATAGTTTTGTAAGAAAAGGAGACCATTTTTACTGCAAAGAATGGGAAGCAAGTATGTGAAACATTACAGCCTACTGCTTTCTGTATGCAAGCAAGGGCAGGCTCCTTAGGAGGGGAAAAATAAATTTTATTTACATTCACTGAGGTACAAAGACATCTTCCTGCTCTTATGTGTGTACCCAGAGCTACATGCTTATTATAGATACCGTTTCATTTTCTGAAAAAGTAATTTCTAGCCTGGTCTTGGCTGGCTGGATCACTCCATCAAGCAGAAAGTTAATTTACAAACTGAAGAGCATTCCCTGCTCATCTTAGCCCTCCAGCAGCCCTCAGCACGGCCAGTGTCAGGGAGCATATTACAAAGAGATCATTTCAGGAGGAGGATCTGCATGGAAAGGTGCATCAGGAGTATTTCTGTTACAGGAATAAGCAGGCAGGCACAGAAACTGTGAAGTCCAGGACAAAAGCCTGAGAAAGGTTTTCCCAGCTGACCTAAGATGTCCCTGGAAGCCCAGTTTACTTCAGTGAAGAAAAATCCATCCTCCCGATTCCCTCCCGCAAGAGAAAGAGATGAGGTGGGATCTCATACCTTGATCATCAGAACTGTCTGGTTTAACTTAGTCAGTGAATTCACGATGCTGGGGGCGTTGTCCAACCACTCCTGGGACTTCCGAGCTAGATCAGTCATCTGCTTCAGGGTGGCATTAGACTACAAAAATCCCACAAGACATACGTATTAATTTATTCATTATCTTAAAGCTTTTGAAAAATAAGTAAGGCAATAAAACAGCTGAGACCAAGTTTGGTTTCCTTATGATTTTTCTTAGCACCCTATCACTGCTTGACAAAATGCACCTTAACACGCTGAATTTGGATGCAAGTACTTGAAAATATGGTCTCATATGTGACATTTGGAGCAAGTGTTGGTTATCAGCTTTCCTTCTACAATTGGTCTGCTTGAGAACTAGTACTGGTTATAGCATCTGTCCTGGCAGACATATCTGTATTACTGGCTGAAAATACGGAGGTGAAACTTCAATAAACTGAAGGCTTTAAAAACTCATATAATAAATATTAGACAACAGCAATTTTTTGGAGATAAGATTTATAAATATTTAAAGGGTGAGTGTCACGAGGATGGAGCCAGGCTCTTCTCGGTGACAAACAATGATAAGACAAGGGGTAACGGACACAAACTGGAACACAGGAGGTTCCACTGAAATTGGAGAAGAAACTTCTTCTCAGTGAGGGTGCCAGAGCACTGGAACAGGCTGCCCAGAGAGGTTGTGGAGTCTCCTTCTCTGCAGACATTCAAAACCCGCCTGGACGCCTTCCTGTGCAACCTCATCTGGGTGTTCCTGCTCCGGCAGGGGGATTGGACTGGATGAGCTTTTGAGGGCCCTTCCAATCCCTAACGTTCTGGGATTCTGTGATTCTGTGATAAAAGATGACTCATATGACCAGCAATGCAACTAGGAAAAGACAATTTAACTAATACTCCAAACAGTCACAGAATCACAGAATGGTTTGGGTTGGAAGGGACCTTAAAGATCACCCAGTCCAACCCTCCTGCCATGGGCAGTCAGAAAACAGACTTCTGCTTCTCAAGGAAACAAGCCTGTGCTAGGTAAATTACAATCCTTTCAAGTGAGTCTATCTTGATCTATTGTAAACAGAGCCATACCTTTCTCATAATTGCTCGAGTTTCTATGGTATCTGGTGTATAAAGGATCTTCCCAAGCACCATTGGTTTTAAAAAAGACCAAATTAAAGCTCCAGTTGGGGTCTTGACCAGGTCCAGGTAAAAAGATAAGCAAAACGGTGCTGTCAGGGAAGAAAAGCAAACAAATTACACAGAGCACAAATAGACCAGGCATGAGCAAGCTACCAGTGTATTTTTTTCTCCCATCTGCCCACTTGTTTCTGTGTCCAGTGAATGACTTCATGGCCCTCTTCACTGACTGATATGATGTGTCTTGACAAAAGCAATCCACCCCCAAGATCTCCTGTTGCTGAACTCAAGACAACAAGAGTCTCAGTGTTAAAGCCAAGAGTTTCTGCTTGAAGGTTAAACGGACTTTTGTGAACTCAGAGGAGCTAATAATGTCAGTACAGTCGGAAAAACTACACATCAAGAAAAACCAGTGACCTGTTAAGCCCTAAGACCAGATCATCGACAAATGGGAAACAGGGGAGTATCAAGCACTGCTCTGCTACATAGGCAGTTTTCTTTCTAACATTTATGGAAATAAACCACAAATAATTAGGGCAGTGCAGATCTTCAGCTAGTATAAATCATGAGCGCTCGCAGCCCTCCAGAGACGCACTGGGGAACAGCTCAACACCGGATCTCTCTGGAAACAGTAGAGTTTGGCACTGAAATGTTTTTGCCTTAAGGAAAAGCCAGACTTACTGGAGTCATGAGGAATCCCGTATTTCTTCATCATCTTTTGGACATGCACATCCTCCACAGAAGAGCTGTTGCTTACAGTGTCTCCAAAATCTGGAAGCAAGGACTCAAAAAACAGGGGTGTGATCTCCTGGTTGCAGAGAACTTTTGACATGGACCTAAATGTGCCATGTGTCATCCTAAAGTTCTTTGTTTTAAATAAATTCTGCAGAAAAGACAAAATGCAAACAAAAATACTGCATGTTAAAAGCATCCCATTCTGAGAGGAAAAAGAAGCAACAGAATTAGAAGGCAAGAACTGGACATTTTTATACTGCTTTCTTATGAGAGGTTTGTCTACAAAGACAGGGACTTTGCCCAGAAGACATGCTTTAATGACTAACCTCTGCTATGACAGAGGAAGGAAATTAATTTCCAGGTATGAAATCCAATGTGAGAGTTGCCTATAATGTGTGCCTGGTGACACATACACACCTTTGGTTTACAAGACAGAATCTGTCACACATGATCTGTCCCGCAGATCTGTTCCCTATACCAGTCTAGTCTATAACTGCACGTGCTCCTGCAATGAGCAGGCAAAGTGATTGCCAGAAACAATTCCTGTGGTCTACGCTGTCACTGACTATGGATCAGAGAGAGATTGAATCCTGTGCTGGATGAAGTCAGTGCAAACCGTAGTTATTGCAGCTGCTGGAGCAGGACTGGGTTTGTACTGAGTGTTTTGGGCAGTCTTGAGGCTTTGGGTGTGCTCTAATGCACATTAAAGCTGGAGCAAACTTTTGCTGTTGCTTTCCATGGTTTTGGGGAGCCTTTAGTAAGCAAACCTCCACTCGCTTTCACAAGCTGACCCCTTCCAGGACACCAGTATATTTTGCTGGAAATCTACCCTCCTGCAAGACAGTTAATCCCCTGCAGTTTTCTTCCTAGTGTTCCTCCCATAGCACATATTCCTGGTGTCCCCCCCATCATGAGCATATGATGGTACCACTGCTCCAGATCAAAGCTCTCTCAGAAAAACAACATATAAGTTTGATAGAGGTTCTTCTCAGGACACCACTGCTTTAAAAGAGAATCAGTAATCTATGAATTAATACACCTTTGGCTTCGAGGGCAAGAAATTCCTGTGGAAACTGTTCCAGTGGTGTTTTGCCTCCAAAGCACATGCAGACTGCACATACCTTAGTCAGCGGCACATTTCTAGACTGCCGGAGCTTTTTCAGTGAATGAATAGCTTGTAGCAACGGATCAAGGCCAGATTCAACCTGGTGTCTGAAATATTTCATTTTTGTCAGAAGGCCTAACATCTTGTCCACAGGTTCCTGAAGTTCCTTAGGGACAAACATCTACAAGAGGCAGGAAGGAAATCAATTATGATTAGCAGGAATCTGTGAGCTCGGGCATGCACATGCCTATATTGTGGTAATTCCAAGACAGAGATTGTGGGATTTTCAAAACTCTTAGGAGGCTTAAGGAGTGAATGTCCCATGGGAAATGAATGGGATTTGTATTCCTAAATCTCCAAGTGCTTTTGCAAACCACTGGCCTGAATTTTACATATTCTGAACAGTGCACATTTCCAAACGCCTACAGTTGGGAAATGTCCATCAGATATTGGCTGGAATATCATCTGAGTCTCTAAGAGGTAGCATTTTGCACAGCATAGCTGTCAAACACTATGAATGACTTTTGACCTGAGCCAAATTCATTGGCATTCTTATTTAATAACTTTTTTCTCCCGGGATCACTTCTGTAGCATTTTAAAATACGTATTCAATATGCACTTCTCTGTGAACGGTATTTTTACATGCTGTTTTTGCAGTTGTGTGCATGGGATGTTTGAATAATTCACTAAATTGGCAGTGCCAACCAGGCTGGGAAAATATATTTTATAGGACATTTTCCCAGGGCTTCCCTTTTCAAGGAATAAAAAAATTTAACCCAGTGCCTTATTTTTGGGAAGCCTGATCTCAGCTGGGAATGTTCAAGAGGTTGCGACAGCATATAAATGATACTAGCAGATAGAGAGGCATTTAGAGTGGGTCCAGCGCCTTTAAATGAGGTTTGCTGGTTTACACCAGCTGGGTTTCTCATTTATATCCACACTGTCACAGCATGGATATGCAATAAAAATTACTGCATGAGCAAAGCCCGATCTTTGGCTTGTGTAAATCAGCATAGCTTCTGGCCACTGCAATGATATTTTATGACCTTTCAACCACTACATGCAGCAAAGACCATAGAAAGCACTCTACAAATCCAGCACTAACCTTGTACAAGAAACTGTAAATGTCTAAGTGTCGTAACAGAGTGACCCCCAGGATGTACATCTCATGAGTCCTCTCTGAAAGAGAGAGATTGCAGAACTCCTCTGCTACTGTTTGCAGCTGTGGGTCAGCAGGACGGACGCTACAAGACTCCAGCTGGAGGATCTGAGAAATGAGCTGTGTTTGCACAAACAAAGAAGAGATTATTTTAGGGGTTATACTGCTCGTTCCAGTATGCATGGATTAATCTTGCCTTGCTGATGTTTTTCCCACAATGTCATATTTCAACCCTGAGAACCAGAAAATGCCTACCCATTACTCCCGCTCCAAGGGACAAATCCTAAGGATTGAGTTTTACTGCCCAGCTTGCACAGCAGTAAAAGCTTTTGTGGCTTCAATTTCCCATTGACTGATGCATGTGCAGTTTGAAAAAGAGCACGCTCTTTGGGGTACGGTCCAGACAAGGTGGTTGGCAAGGGGAAAAGCATCTGGAGCTCTGCTTGTGTAGGAGGCTGAGAAAGGCAAGCACATCTCTCAGTATGGGAGGCTATTCCTGCACCTCGAGCACCCTCACAAACTGGTTACAAGTGTGCTTTTCCATCTGGACTGCAACAACTTCTCAGCACTGAGATCCCACCAAGGAACCCGCTCAGTCCTCATTAGCCTGTTACAGCAAACTGTGCCCTTGCTATGGATTGGAGCAATCACTCACCAGGCAGTGCATGGCTGCTTACCAGCTACTGGTGATAGCCAGAGACCATATGGTCTCCAATGGCTGAACTGACATCAATGATTGCTCTCACTGCACTTCTGATGGCTATTTTGATCTATAACTTGCTATGCTGTCTATCCCTGTGGGATCATCTACCTTTCTCTGTGCTGTCGTGCATGCAGTGATCCCCTTAGCTGCATTCAGTAATAAATTCTGGTTTTAATTTTCTGGGAGGTAGAAAGTAAAAAGGTCTCCCACCAGGATAGCAGCAAACTTACCTGACTGCTGTTGTGTGGGAGAGGTGCTTCCAGAAGAGCAACAACACTAGCTGTGGACATTCCTGTTGTGTTTCTGAGATCCTCTTTGAGCTGGTTCACATTTTTAAACCCGTCTCTTAATTTTTCTGCAAAGAGCAATCAAAGAACAAATGATGCAACAACTTTCTCCAGACATACAGCAATCTCAAGCACACAGAGAGGACTTCAGGTGAAGTGCAGTACATTGCTGCTGACAGAAAAAAACCCCACCAAAACAACAACAAAACCACCCCAAACAACTTGCAAAACACAGCAGTATTTCCTAGGGTTTGCAGTCTGATTTGTGGGCTAGAGTTGACAGGTCTAGCAAGAGCAAAATATGCCCAAATACAAATACTTAAGATTTTCAGCACATAGGAGTTTTTGGGCAGTACAGAAAACATGGTGCAGGTTATCTCATTAGTCCCACTTCTTCCCAGCAGCCTAACAAGTCTTAGGGTTTCCAGCAGAAATTTTGATACCATTGATGATGTTTACCAACATTGTAAAGTAAATACAGAGAACTACCTTGCTTGCTAGAATCTGTTAAATTCTCTGTAATGTTCAACATGGAATTCAAAGTGGTCACATACTGAGGAATCTCTTGAAAGAAAGCAATTTCTGGTATGTTTTCCTGAAACCTAAAATTGGAAAAACAAACCAATCAACAAAGTTGGGAATATGAAAAGAAGGCAGGAAGGCATTTCATCATTTCATACATTGAATACTGAAGCAGTCTAACTCAGAGGGAGAGCCTCACCACTTCATCTGTGTCTGGATCTTCGTGGCATCTCCAATCAGTACATTTCGAAGCTCTTGGGAGATTCTTCTGTGATTCAGTGCATTGGTCACAACTTGATTGCTCAGTTTAATAGTGTGGAGGAGCTGCTCCTGAGATTGACTTTGTTCACACAGCTCTCCAAAGCTAACATTAGGGAGATGGCAAATACGCTGTATTGACTTAAAGCTCTCATAGTCACAAAGAAGTGTTGTCAGATCCTGGAGATGAGATATCTTCAAAGGACATTTCGGAAAGGAAAACAAATACACAAACACAAGTTAGATGACAGAATTATAAAAGGCAAGTTTTAAAGAGTCTAACTGTCCCTCTCAGTTTTTCTTTAGGATTAAAATTTTAATATATATTTTTAGTTCATTCAATCTGTCTCCACCAGCACAGTTCATAGCAATCATTCCTACATGACTTTGTAGCACACCTGGCTAAACAACTATACAAAGGATCTAATAAACCTTGCAAGCCTTAACATATCATTTCCCTTGCTCAACACACATACACAGCAATTGACCCATTAATCTTCCCAGAGACCAAATAAAACTATCTTATGCCTTTCAGTTTAGCCTTTCGGACACCACTTGGTCATCTCTATGACAGCAAATGAAATGGAGTTGGCTACAAGTCAGGACTTCCACATCTGCTAACCCATGTAAAATTATAGTCCTCTGCCCACTCTGTTATTACAGTCTTCCCTCTTGTCTGACATTGTTATTTTCATTATCAGTCTCTTATGGCAAGAACTGTTTTCTGTTTTGTACCTGTCACACTGAGGCTCATTGTATTATTGTTACAGATATATTAAGCAGCAACAACCCTGCATACTGTTATCCTTTTGTAAAAAGACTTTTCAGTTCTATTTCCCTATGGAGAAATAGATTAAAGGGCAGGCATGCTGTTTGTGCAGTCACGTATGTATGGTGTAAGAAGCATTTTATCCAAATGAGGCATTACCAAATACAAAGCTGGTGAAGGAAATCCATGAATTAATATTGCTTAGGTGCTTAATGTCAGAAACCATTATGGCATTGAGACATCTAGGGCTAAGGGAGCATGTGGGGACTGGGACTCCAGCCATGCTGCTGCTGGTATAGCTCCTCAGGCATAGTGGTAACTAACTTAGTGGTACTTATAACTGCCAACGGGGTATGCACAATGCCACTGAATTTCAGCAAGGCAGACGTATCTATTTGTGCCCTTGAAAACTCCTCCCTACGTACCTGAAGCTGAGGCATCCCAGAATTATCTCAGCTCTGCTTTGCTAAGAAGTCTCAATGTTCTGAACTTTAAAACTACTTGTGCACTGATTTATGAGGAATATGCTGCCACTGGAAACCTATGCAGTGCTCATCCTCTTGGAAGGGCTGGTGGAAAACAGAAGTCATTCTCTCCAGTAGAGTGGAAGGATAGGAACACCTCTGCCTTCTCAGAAAAATGAGCATATACTGGATAGGGATTCATAGGGAACAACTTCTTCAACTCAGTTTATTTGCAACCTTTAAATATAGGCAGCAGGCAGAAAACAGAGTTTGAGTCCTAGTTCCTAATCAGCTGTTCTTTTAAGAAACCTTGTTTCCATACACTGTTTTTCAAACCCTCCATTGCACATTCATGTATCACTGCAGGATGTCCTTCAAGTCAGCATTTTAAGCAGACTCACTTTTAGCTTCAGGAGCTCTGGTACGGATGAATGTTTCTCGGAGGTATTATTTTGCATAAAAAGGTTCTTTTTCAGATGAGTTTGCTTCAAAAGCAGCGTGATGTTTTCTGTGTAAGAAAGAAAACAAAAGTTACTCAAGACAAAAACACCAGACTTGCAGGAACTTTGGAGATGGGAATATTGGCACTTTTATTCTGAGGCCTACCGAACATTGCTATTTGCCACCAAATTCACATGGCTCAGGACCTCTAAAAACACAGAACAAGACTGAGGTTGTAATCTGGATTATAACGGATCCAGTCCAAGTAGGTGCTCTGGTCCTAAAGAAATCCACCCCACACTGGTAAGAGGGCTTCTGACAGTGCCCTTCAGAGCACACATGATATCTCTATCCTGTGAACAGATAAGCCTCAGGTTTCACAATAAGCTCACATGATGAGTATCTATGTGAAATACCATATTAACTCTCAAAAATAACTGCTGTCATCTTATGGGTACATAAAGCTGTGGAGGGAATATAGGTTTCTATTGATAAGAATTCTTTATCCGAGTGTCAGCAACCTGTCATCACATAGCAAAGAGTAGACACGCCTTTAGGATAGAGTTGGATGGGAAACTTATATCCACAATGTGACATAACTATAACAAAAAAGGGAGTCTGGCTTCCTGAGGTCTCAAAGCTCCAGTTAATTGCCAGCAGAAGAAAACATGCAGCACCATTCCTTCCCACCACCAGGGAATATACTTTGAAAAGACAGGCACAACATATTCCAGCTGAGGTCCCACAGCATTAATGAAATCATGATTACCTGTCAGTTTGCTGTCTTCAACTTCAGTGGCGTTTATTAAACACATCAGGTAAGGGTTATAGCTGTTATTCACTGTCACTTGTAAGATGATGTTTTCAAATTCTAAAAACAGAAATCTAAAAAATAAGATTTTAAATCAGCTTCTCTTTCAGCAACAAGGTATACTGGTGAACAACCTGCCAGCTGTGTAGATGCTGTTCCTTGGCAGTGTCAATAAGAATTCAACGTGAAGCCAGGTGTCTCCCATAACATCTCCTAAGTGGGTACCCTCCCGATTTTATTTCATTAATTCTTTGTGCTGTTACATCCCAAAGATGTCATTTACTCTCAAGCCATATGTATATGAAAACACACTTGAAAAGTTCACTGTGGATGCAAGATATAGATGAAAAGGCATTGCCTAGGGGAGACCGAGAATCAAAAATTAGAAATTCGTACCAGAAAACAGGGGTTTCCAAAGAGTTTACCACTGATGGCAAGCTTCCTACAGGATTCTTCATCCACTGTGAACTGATACATGCCAACACGGAAAATTTTTTAAAGTCTCACTTTTAACTGTATGTTCAGTTCAAGGAGAAACTTCCTCTTTTTCAGTGAAACCCCCATTAGATCTAGTGTCCTAAATTATGGTGGTTTCAGGCTTATGTTGCTCCATCGGAAGAAAATTATGTACTTCCCATGCTGGAACAAGAATGGTGTCACCACCCATAAATGCAATTACAATACCCAAAAAGCAAACTCACCGTGCAATCAAAGTGGTTGGTGACAGAGTTTGGTCACTCTGAGTCCAAGGTATGGTCTTGTTGTACAGGGTTTCTGCCGTGACAATGAAGTGATAAGCAACAGTATCAATCACACTGTCAACACTAGTTTTGTTGGAGAGAAAAGCAGAACTGGAACTTAGATCGAATTCACTTAGCAGTTCAGAGAAGTTCAGCCTCTTGAGAACATAGTGACTGGCTTCTATGACTTCTAGAGCTGACATATTGTTGGCAGAGCTGTTTGCCACTGCTTCCAACAACTTTGCAAAGGCAGCTGCTTCGGTTAAACTCCTTTTGGTGTTTAGGAAACTGTCAACCACATCCCAGATGCTTGAGTCATAAGTCCATTTGGTGAGGTTGAAGGCACCTTGGAGTCTCTGCAGTAGATCATTCATGTGGAGATCATCTTGTGCCACACTGAAGAGCACGGACAGGTTATTCCAGCCTGCTGAGCTGTCAGAGAAATTCAGGGAGGTCAGCACTGTTTCATTCAGCATGAATGGGATAAGCACGTTCAACAGCTGAGTCGGAAGCACATCATCCACATCTCGGACTGGGATGGGGCAGGAGGCATTACTCTGCAGCAGCCCCTCCTGGAGAGCAGTCAGAGCTCTCGCCTTCTCCTGTACCCAAGAGTTTTCCAGTTCAGAGACAACGTTTAATTTGGAAAGGAAACCCAGAGAAAACTGCAGAGACTGGATGATGCACGACAGCTCCTTGGAAAAGCCTTCACTGCCGTTCTTGTAGACAGCAGCAAACTCTGGAGACAGCTTCAGGTTTGTTACGGCAAGCTGGAACATTTTTGGAAAGGTGTCGTTGCGTGTTGTTCTGTCCTCCATGCCCATAGAGTCAAAGAGGGCTTTGCAGGGGCTCCCTGCTAAGGAGTCACTTAGAGTGGCATTTTCAAACAGCATCTCAAGTGTTATGTGGAGCACGTCCCGAGCAGAGCAGTTCTGGAGTGCCTCGTAACCATTGTTCCTGTTCTCAAGGAAAGGACTCAAGGCTAAATGCAAGAACTCCCAAATTTTTACTTCTAGCGAAGTATTGTGCTGCAAGAAAGGCTCACTGAACTCCTTCTGCAGCAGCAAATGTGAGAAATTATAGACAATGTCTATTTTTTCTTCAAATGTTTTGTTTAAGTTGGTGTCATGAAGGACTTTCTTTCCTGCTTCCCATATTTCAATCAGTCTCTGGGTATAACTACTGTAAGAATCAGATAATAGGTCGATAGTTTCAAATTCACTGATATTATAACTTTTCTGCAAGTCTTTTAAAATAAAGATACTCCTTTGCATGGCTTGCAGGTACATGGAGATGTTGGTTCCACTGGAGTCTTCTTCACTATACAGCGCAAATACGGAAGATGCAAAGTTGACCAACTGCTGCAGTTCCTCACGGAAAGGAAGTCTGGAGTCATTTTTCATGGTACTGAGTTGATTTTGCAGGGTGTCTAGAAGTGACTGGGCAGTGAGACTGTCTGTACTGTTCCAGTTCATGGACTGGAGTACTTCAGCAATCTGCCAGAAATCACGAAGTTCATGAATCTGCCTTCCGTGAGGGGAGCTCTGGAGTTTCTGCATTAGCTTAGACAAAGAAGAGATCTGCAGATAATGATCACTGGTATTCACCTTTGCCATGGCAGCAAGAAACTGCTCAAGGGACAAGAGTTGCTTTGCAAATTTTTCAGGAGTTACAGGGGTCAACGAGAAGTCAGAAAATAACGATGACTCTTTCTCATTTGTGCTGAGATAATTTTCAATGTCTTCAAACGAGACTGCATGAAGTGCAATCATTTTGATAACCTCCCATACTTTGTCTGTATTAAAATGAGTCCCATTTAAAATAATCTGATTACAAATCAATGCAGCCATAGCTAGAACATCTTGATTTTCTCCTCCGTAGGAATTAGGGTAAAACAAGTCTTTGCCACCAACCTCATACAGTGGCAGTATTTCTTGAAATATTCTTTCCAAGTCCAGTGGGATGTTTGTGGCAGAGGTTGAATTGAAAAAGAGTTTTAATGAACTATACAAATCATTCAGATCTGAGGGTTTAATTCCTCCACTAAAATTATGAAAGATCCGGCGTACTAAAGTTTTTCCAGGAGCTACTCCAAAGTCCACAAGAATTAGAGCTTTCTTCATAACTTCCAGGAGCTTCACATATTCATCCACTTCTGTTAGGTTCCATTTGGTGGTCAACGCATTGCCAGTGGCATGCCACAACCGCAAGAAATGTCCCAACTCAGACTGATTGGAAATGTGCTTGCCCACCTGGAGCAGTTCAGACGTACTGCTGTTCCCCATGGAATCAGTTGGTAACAGATGGGACAACAAATCCAGCCTATGCCTGCCTGCTGAGCTGTCAGAGAAATTCAGGGAGGTCAGCACTGTTTCATTCAGCATGAATGGGATAAGCACGTTCAACAGCTGAGTCGGAAGCACATCATCCACATCTCGGACTGGGATGGGGCAGGAGGCATTACTCTGCAGCAGCCCCTCCTGGAGAGCAGTCAGAGCTCTCGCCTTCTCCTGTACCCAAGAGTTTTCCAGTTCAGAGACAACGTTTAATTTGGAAAGGAAACCCAGAGAAAACTGCAGAGACTGGATGATGCACGACAGCTCCTTGGAAAAGCCTTCACTGCCGTTCTTGTAGACAGCAGCAAACTCTGGAGACAGCTTCAGGTTTGTTACGGCAAGCTGGAACATTTTTGGAAAGGTGTCGTTGCGTGTTGTTCTGTCCTCCATGCCCATAGAGTCAAAGAGGGCTTTGCAGGGGCTCCCTGCTAAGGAGTCACTTAGAGTGGCATTTTCAAACAGCATCTCAAGTGTTATGTGGAGCACGTCCCGAGCAGAGCAGTTCTGGAGTGCCTCGTAACCATTGTTCCTGTTCTCAAGGAAAGGACTCAAGGCTAAATGCAAGAACTCCCAAATTTTTACTTCTAGCGAAGTATTGTGCTGCAAGGAAGACTCACTGAACTCCTGCAGTAGATGTGTTAAGTTATAGACAGTGCTAATTATTTCTTCTCTGGAAACTTCACTTGCACTTGTATAATGAAGGATTTTCATTCCTGTCCTCAGAAGTTCAGACAAGTTCTCAAAGGTTTTATAATCAAAATTAAAGAAAATATCTATAGAATTTAATTTACTGACATTATAATTCAGTTGTAAGTCTTTTAATACGTACAAGGTCTTTTGTATGGCTTGAATGACTTGTGAGATATTGGCTACTTCAGAGTTTTCCCCAAACTCTTTAAACACAGCCGTTATAAATTCTGACAGTTGATCCATTTGTTCACTGAAGACACTATTTGAGTTATTATCCAGCTTTTGTAAATGGCTGCTTAATACCTCTAAAAACTGCCCATAGGCTATGATGCCTGTGTTATTCGACTTCATCGATCTCAGTTTCTCCCCAGCGCGCCAATAGGCATTTAACTCTTCCCACCAGGCTTTACCCATGGAGCTTTCTACTTTCTGCATCAGTTCAAACACAGGCTTCAGTAGGTACTGGTAACCTATGTTGGCGTCTGTCATTACAAAAAACATCTTCTGGAGAGCTAGGAGTTGGTCTGGAAAGTTTCTGTAGGACACAGGCTTAAGCAGATAATCGGAAAACAGAGAGAGTATTTCCTGCAATCCGTTTAAACGGTCTCTGATATCTTCCAGAAATGATGGCATGCTAGTGGAGAGCAACGTTTTTAGAGCATCCTTAGTTTGCACTGTACTAAAATTAGAATTACTTAACAGAACTGGATTCAAAATCATTGTAGCTAATTTTAAAGCACTTTGAATTTCTTTCCACTGGGTCATTATATTGAAAATGGAAGTCCCATTAAAGTCACTCTGTAATTGCAGTGATGTGAAGTTATAGATTTCATCAATTATTTCCTTATTATATGGTTTCTTTAATTTATAATCATGATGTGGATTCATTCCCAGTTCAAGAATTGCATACAATTTCTGTAATGTTTCATTCTTCAAATTTCTGAACAGATGTAAGCTTTTCAATTCACTCCTATTCATTTTTTTCTCAAAGTCTTTTAAACGATGTAAAGACTTTTGTATGGCTTCTAAATCATCTGAATTAATGGACCTCTTGGAGTGTTTTCCACCAATCTCTGGTGACTTTATTTTTCTGGAGGGGAAAAAAAAGACCATTTTAGTGAATATGAAATCAATGCAAGTGGAAATGTAAGGTGATTTAGGAGCAAGAGCATAGATTTGAATTATACTGTTAGTAATATCCCTTTAGCTAATGCCTTACCTCAGAACTTCCTCCAATTCAGATACTAAAGTCTGATTGTCTTTCCAGTTAACAAAGAGATTACAAATATATCTGGTCACCGAGCTTTTTTCTTTATCTGCAACAAACACGTAAAGAGTATATTAGCAGAGATCACATTAGTTTGGAAACTGAGAAAACCCGTATGGCAAATGTCTCAAGGATAACATGCATGTATGAAGTTAGGCTCCTACAAGACAACACAAGATCCTGGTTAGAAATCTGAGTGCTCTGTAGGGGTGAAGCTCTTCCTGCCCTTTCAGATGAAGTCAGGATGCTACCTGCCATTGTAGAAATGTTTTTCCATCTCAGGGACTGCTCGATCCCCCTGTGATCTGGGTGCTAATGGAGCTCTCTTGCTGCTTTAGGAGCACTTTGCCATCAGTAATGCAGCATAAGGTGGCCTAATATTTATTATGGTTTCTTTCCCTTCATTTAGGAATGCTTTTTTACTACTCACATGTAGGCTTTGTCTGCAGCACCATTTATGTCTCACATAGCCATTTACACTCATCTTCATATCCCCATGTGTCCAGTCCTCTCATTAGCCACATCTCCCTGTTTTCTCTACTTGCACCGCATTAATCTGCCACTTCACCTTCCACAATCTCCATGAAACAAGTAGAGAATGGATAGCATTTGGACCATTTTGGAGAATGGACCGATCTTGTAGCATTTCGTTGTACCTTTCAGTTGCCCGTTCACATAACTTCAGTTAGAGACAGATGTCGAAGACTCTGCCTTTGCTGTAAGCTGACAGGGGTTTAGAGGAATGGCTAATCCTGATCTATACAGCTTGTGGTGCAGCCCAGCCCCAGCCCCTACCTTGATATACCAAGGTGAGTTTGACAGAGCCACCAAATAGAAGCAGATTTTGACACATCACCAACAAAAAAAAAGGTAAAAAATTACCACTCCTCATTTCCATTGAGACTGCAAACTCATGTTAATTCATTGTCTCCTGGCGAAACCAAGCTTTTTTGCTTTTCCATTTGAAAGAAGGTATTTTATTCACATTTGTAAGAAGTTGAAGGAAGAATTCATTTTGCTGAGCCCTAAACACTATGCAATCTATATGGTTACTTATTAGCCTGCAGTTTGCTTCTCCTCAGCACCACAGGTTTTCAGCAGAGATATAACTATATGGAGGAGTCTTACCTTGCTCCAAGCAGTTCAGGGAATATGCAGGATCTGTAACCTCATTCTGAACAGTTTTGAGTCCATCATCAGTCACAAGCAATGCAGAGACATTCTGAGCTGCCAGCACAACACTAAAGCGGGAAAAAAACCCCAAAAACCAAGGAAAATAAATTGTGGTTACAGGCTCATGAGAAGAAATAAAACAAGTGTTCAAATAGGAAGCAGCTGGAGTACAGCCTATCATTCTTAAAGTGTCTGATAGACAAGCTATTACCCCTGATTTTAATTATTTGTCTGATCACTCACCAAATACAAATACAAAGAGCTTTGACGGGAAAGCCACAGTGGTATATTAGCACAGACATATGTGTTGCACTCATTAGGTGGACTTATTCGAAGAATTATGCAAAATCTATAGACCACTTAAATCCTCACAATAGGGCTTACAAAACACTCGGGTGATATGCCAGTGCAGTGATGCACTGCTGCGGGTGAATCTCCTGCTAAAAGAAACCAAGAAGTGAGCAGACAAGGCTCCAGGGAAAGCAGGGATCCTTAGGGGACAACATCTGCGGATGGCAGGAGGATTCACAAACAACTGTTACCATTTCCAATTCTTCTTCTTTCCTCTTTTATACTGTAATAACCAGGCTGACAGGGAAGCAAGGAGTGGTTTTCAGTCTTAGGAAAGAACAAGCTGTTAATCAGGCATATTGTATCACAAAGGAAGTCATTTAAAAGACTGTCTGTTCAATGCGTGCAGGTTACTGAAAACTCCACAGTGATTAGTAGTCCCTTTTGCTTCTCCTGTATAAAGAGCAGCTCTTCACTGTAGGCATAGGGTCACCGTGAAATGCATAATCTCTCGCCTGCCTGAAGTTCTCCGGGTGATACACAGAGAACCTGGCTGAGTTGATTGCAGTGGCATGAATAAATACATACAGATTTGTGGGAACAGACTGCTAGTGAGAACAGAGCACCAGGGATGTCTCTTTTCCTCATTTTACATAATGTTTCCATGCAGGTTTCGTGGACTTGGTGCTCGCCATTTCTATTCTGCAGAGGTGCTTGTTAGTGAGAGTCTTAGAGGGGGGAGAGGGGAAGACTCTGCAGTTATAAATTACATATTTAGTTGAGCAATGGCAGAGTCAAGGAGGAGTGAACACATATACAGATCAGAAGATACCAAACTTGGAAACAAGTGGTGTCATAGTTGCCCTTTTATTTCAGTCTTGCAGGGCTTCTGCAGACATTTGCTTTACAGAAAAAGTTCAGCTTACATGCTTATCTGAAAAACTATCTTAAAGCAACAAACAGGAGCATTTGTGAATTCAATCTGTAAACCAGGTTTGTGTGGGTAATAAAATTTGCTCCTAAACTTTCTAGAGAACTCATGACTTTGAAGTTACTGTTTATCACACGGTTAATACAGATGCCACAATGAGCTAAAGTTATTTTCTCCTGTATCTTCATATTTACACTACCAAAAAAAGTTCCCTGTACAGCAGTTCTTTAGGAGGTCAGTACTGCCTGAGTAAAAGACATGCCCAGGCTAGCTAAGATGTGCTTTTGTAAGCATCATTAAAAATACTATTTTTGCAATCTCTTTGCAATAACTCTTTACTCATGCACTTAGACTGCCAGATGCCAGGCATAAAACCACTGGACAGTTCTGGTGATGAAATTCTCTGTGCCTCTTTGTTGTGCCTATGATAACTTTGCCCAGCTCTGCAGCTGTAGAGCAAAGCAGAGCAGCACAGTAAATATTAATTCTTCCTGGGCACTCAAACAGTGCTGGATCTCAGGCTTGAATCTGCAAGCCAGTAAATGCAAACAAATGTGACTGAAACAGCAGCATGGACAAAATATTTCTGAACAAAATTAAAATTCTTGCCACACTGCTACTGACTCCTTTAAGGATAAGGACATTATGACTTACAAATAGTTCTCACAATGCAGTATGGCAAATTACCTAGATATTAAATGCACAGGGTTTTAAGTGCCTCGGCGACATGCCAGCAGTGAAAAGTGATTCCCTCTGAGCCTGGGTGTAATCGAAATGGCAAAGTTTCTACAACCTCTTTTGGCATCTTTACCCAACTGCTCATGTGTCCAAGAGACTAAAAACCCAAAAGTCTGAAGACACTCAGCTGCTTGCCGTTCTCCATGTGCCGTAACAAGTGGACTATTCAGAATAATTTATAGCAGTGTCAGTCACACGTCCAGTAGATGATTTGGAACAGAGCCCCCTAATCTCTTGAGTAACACAAGTCTTCTAGAGATCAGTGAGAGTTCAGCCCAACTGCGGACCAGGAAAGTGATTTCAAGGCGAAGCCCATTTTAGAAGTGTTTTTATTGTCCTAGCTGCATACAGCATCAAATATTTCTTCACAGTTAATTAATGCGGTTAAGCCAGCTCTGTTTTTTGTATAAGCATTGAGCAAGAACATAACTGGTGCTTTCTTCTGAAGTCATACATATTCAAAGCCCTGTACACTAAGAACCAGGCTCCCTCTCTTCTTTGCTTTCTTGGGACCACTCTTGAAAGATAAAACAGTAGTAAATCAGGTAACTAATTTTTTTTTTAAATTAATTTATGGCTCCCCTACAAATGCTTGAGGTGTTCCAAAGCAACTTGAATTTGACTTTGTTTTCCTAGGAAAAAAGTAGTCATTTGCTACCTGGCAGAAAAACTATCCAGCCAGGAGGGCTTTTCTTCATCCCAAAGCAGTGGCTGTAATTTACCACCCTTTCTATCTGCACATGGAATTGACAGTGCTACAAGAAAGCGCTGGAAGCAGGCTGGAAGAAAACTCAGACTTCATATGAAGCTCCTATTTAAAAAGTGACACAAGAGCCACTGAAAAATCAAGACACTGCACACTGGCCATAGAGATCTTTAGAGATGAATTAGTATGGAGCCATATCATCCCCCAGACAAATCATGCTTTTACGCTAACACCCTTTCTTCAAGATGACAGGTGACATGTCCTTAGAAATCAGTATACAAACCCCCCAGCTTTCAGTGCCTCTCCTGGCATTTTCTGTGTTTTTACCTGCTTGGATTCTGAAGGAAATCAATTATGTCTTGCAGTTTCATGCTGCCCTGAAACACATCTGGGGCCAGCAAAAGGAGATGCCACAGGGACGTGTCATTCTGCACTTGGGAGATGAGTGTTAGAAATGAGACCATTTCATTGACGAACGCTGCTTGGTACTGTGGGTTGTGTTGCACCTTAACAAAGAACAACGCAAGAAATTATTTAAGAACAAGAACTATTGTTTCTGGTGGGTCTTTTTATGTTTTTCAGCTTGTACGCAACTACAAACCATACAGTCAAAGGATTCTAGTGACAGGCAGTAACTGAGTGACGGTGCTTTACCTTCACACCCTAGATTGTACAATAAATTCTATTTAGACAAGCCCTATGGTTCTCAATGTCCCAAACAGTCCAAAGCTTAGGAAAACAAGAAAAATGAATATCAGTCCTCACCCTGGCAAAAAAGGGCAGCATTACCTTTAGAGGATCCATTTGCTTTAATTATATAGCTTCTCCAAAGAAAAGTACAGGTTCAATCATAAATTGTTGGATCAGACGCAGGAGCTATTGGATGAAGTTACACGGCTGAGGTAATACAGGATTAAATTTATTGCCTTCCCTAGCTTTAAATATTCTTATCTACACCTCGTCCTCACACTGCTCTATCTACCTGTCACTGCAGCAGGGCAAATAAAGAGGAGAAACAAGACCTAGGCATGGTGAGAAGCCTGAGTAGCCACCAGCCGATGGCTGGATGTCCTTGCCTTTCCAAGTAGCATGCTGCAACTCCACTCCAAGGTCAAGCTTGGAGAGCTTGGCAAGCTCGGCCTCATCATACACTGTGTGCACTTTCGTACAGACTTGAACAACTCTGAGCCAGGTGGGGTCATGTTCTAGCTCCAAAACACTGCAATAACGTGTGTGAACTGCCACAGCTGCTAGCTGCAGGTATTAGGAACGGTTCCAGGCACTCACCTCAGAGATCTGACTTCTGAACTCTTGGGCAAATGACTCTAAAAGCGATGAGTCAGTAAAGCAGAATGTCCGGTGGATATTGGCTGCCATCTTTTCTTCAGTTAGAGCGGGCTGTGCTACATATCTTGACAAGACCTCACACAGAATGACTTTGAGATTTGCTGCGGTTGAATATTGGGTCCGGCTCTAAAAGCAAGATGCGCTGTTAAAGATAGCTTTAAAGCAGTGCACTACTTGAGATGGTTTTAAAGTGATAAGACTTTTTTTGAAGGGCTAGTAGTGACATCTGAAAAGCACTATCATTACAAGAACTTACAGAATTCTAACAGGTGAACAGTGTCACTGAAATCCCTCAAACGCCTCATACAGATAAAGAGAAACGTGCGCATGTTTGTAGGCCTTAATACAAAAAGATAAGCATACTGGTGTAATGCATAGTAAGCATCATATGTTACAAAGGAGTTGTTCCCGTACGTAGTTAATACCTACATAACAAACACACAGTGTGTCTGATGCCACCGCAGGAGTATTGTGGGCAAATAATGAAATCAACGGCAAAGCCTGTAACATCGTATCTTTAATTTCATGTGAAAGAAAACACACTCCAACCGCCTTAACTCATACAATTTTTGAGCAAAATATTTCGGGGTATTGTGTGTGGCTGTATCTGCGAATTCATGGTCTTATGTCCCAAGGTGTCTGCTTTATTTGGTTTCTGCTTGGAATATAATACATTTACCACAGAGCTTAAAAGTGCACCCACAATAACTGTCTTCCTCTTCTCAAAATAAAGCACATTCACATAATAGGGGAGATCCAAAAGCAATAAAAGCTGCATGTTGGTACTTGCTGAGCTTCTAAATCTTTAAATGACTATACATTAATACTCACACTGAGCTACTATGCATATACAGACTTACCTTCCCAAAACTGAGGATTCTGTTGAACATGTTGATGCTGGAAGTCAAGTTGGATGGTGATGAAACATTCCTAAGCGTTTTTTCTCCATGAGACACCAAATACTCAAATGCTGCAATAACAGTTTGAAACACTGTATTTTATCTAATGTCTTTTATCCCCTCTGCTACATCAAACCAAGTCACAGGACAGCTGACTACAGCTTTGGGCATGCCACAACTATTAATCTGTTCCCAAAGGTATAGCAAATGGCATCCTGTTATTACTTAAGTTTTCTTCTGATGTAATTGAATCACATTCTCCCCTTCCGTAACTTTTCTTAAATTAAATGCATTTAACTATCTGCTTGCAGGTCAAATTCAATTTCCACCTCTTTCTTCCATGTGTCTTTGGCACCAGTGGGTGGTACTTGTTATTCAGAAGCGGCTCCAACACAGATTTGGAGCACTGCTGCTGGCGATACACAGCGGCACGCTGCCAGGTACCCAGCTGACACACACTTGCACTGAGCTGCACTCTCACAACAACACAGCTCACTGAAACCAAAGCAGCTGTGCCAGCTTGTACCAGCAGAAAATATGACCTATTATTTTTATTTCAGTTTTTAAATCAGATGTAGAACTAAGTTCCTTCCTGACCATCCGTGACCATCAATGTGGGTTGATAGCTCCCATAGCCATTCATTGATTTTTTTTTCCCCGTGCCTCTGTGTTCAGTCCCTTATGCATTCTGCCTGAGCACCAAAGAGCGAGTGCTTTGGCAGGAATGCTAATTGCAACAGTGAATGGCTGGGGCAGAACAGTCACACAATGCAAAGCTGTAATCATTCATTTGATTGTGAGCTCCCTGGAGAAAGGACTATCCATCACCACAGCTTGCGGATAGTACTGGCCATTACCATCAATAAACAGTAATTGTAATGATTTTATGGAAAATTTAAGTCTGAAAGTTCCGTCAGGAAAGAGAATCACATCAGAAGAGAACATCACCAATAATAAATATTGGAGAAGACTTATTTGCCGGATAACTGTGAATAAGAAATAGATTTGAAAAAAATCATACGCTGTTTATGGACAATTTGTGGGCAGTAAAAGGGCAATATGACATAAATAGCCAGGTCTTTAATTAATATCCAAGCAGTCTGTGATCTCACATTGCTCCTGTGAAGCACAATAACTTAATCCTGGTTTCTTGGCCAAATTCCAAAAGTCTTTTCTACAGAAAGTTACTTGTAATTATTCCAGAGAATTTACACTGATGTCATGACCCTGATTACGTGCCTGTACAGACCACATAAGTCATTCTAACAGTGTTCTAAGAATTGCTTCTCTGTCCAGAGAACTTCAAAAGATCAGCCTTGAAGGACCAGAACTTCACACAGCAGTGAATAACCTACCCAAAGAAGTGTTCCTGCTTTTAGGAACCTCTCCACTCCATGGTGATGGATGGTTGTCCTTGGCCACACTGGATGAGCTCCTTCGCTTACTGGGGGAAGGAAGAATAAAAACCAAACCACTTGTAACAACTCACATTGTTTCCTATGATTAAGCTTACACTTTACTACTGCATGACTCAGAATGGGCCGATAGCTGGATTTCATGGCAGGTGTGTCAAATCTGGGTTGGGCAAAAGTCTGGTTCCTTCTAGAGGCCTGGCATGTATTTTGGGGAAGCACACTGCAGCACTCTCAGACACAAAACAGATGGAGGGCACTGCATTCATGCCAGCTTTGCAGGGACACCAAGGACAGGCAAGGCTTGACATATGTATTTGGTCAAATCTTAAACAAATTCCCACTTCTGGAAAAAAGGCCTCATTGTATCAAGTCCAACTCTGTCCTCCACCAACATATGCTCAGCAGAAGAAACAGCAGAGAACTTCATGGCACTGTTAATGACACTCGGACTGAGAAGAGGCTTTGATGTAAGCTGGAACAGCACTAAGCTATAATAGAAGGGAAAGGGACCTGGGTGTCCTGGTGCACAGCAGGATGACCATGAGCCAGCACTGTGCCCTTGAGCCAAGAAAGCCAATGCCATCCTGGGGTGTATAAGGAGGGGGGTGGTTGTAGGGCAGAGAGGTTCTCCTCCCCCTCTACTCTGCCCTAGTGAGACCGCATCTGCAATATTGCGTCCAGTTCAAGAAGGACAGGAACTGCTGGAGAGAGTCCAGCGTAGGGCTACAAAGATGATGGAGGGAGTGGAGCATCTCCCTTATGCGGAGTGGCTGAGGGAGCTGGGTCTCTTTAGTTTGCAGAAGAGGAGACTGAGGGGAGACCTCATTCATGTTTATAAATATTTAAAGGGTGAGTGTCACGAGGATGGAGCCAGGCTCTTCTCGGTGACAAACAGTGATAAGACAAGGGGTAACGGACACAAGCTGGAACACAGGAGGTTCCACTGAAATTGGAGAAGAAACTTCTTCTCAGTGAGGGTGACAGAGCACTGGCCCAGGCTGCCCAGAGAGGTTGTGGAGTCTCCTTCTCTGCAGACATTCAAAACCCGCCTGGACGCCTTCCTGTGTAACCTCATCTGGGTGTTCCTGCTCCGGCAGGGGGATTGGACTGGATGAGCTTTTGAGGTCCCTTCCAATCCCTAATGGCCTGTGATTCTGTGAAGGTCGCATGCCCCTAACAAGAAATCCTTCAAGACACCAGGACCTTACTTCATCCTTCCCAAACATTTCACTGCAGTGGAAAAGAAAGGGTGGAAGACAGTGGTGTTGAGTTCAGTTTTTGTACTTAGTTCTTAAAAAAATTAAGAGAAATCTCAAGTAACCACGTCTTGCGCTCCTTGGTAAATGCTTCTAAGGAACAGAATCAAAGATGAGAACCTTACCCATTTTCTCTGCTGGACACTGGCAAGACATAGTTTTAAGGCCAATCATAAAAAAGTTTAACAAGAGCTTCAGTGAGTTGCACAATGGGAGGGGAAAAGCCAGTCTGGATTAGCTGAATATTACAAACTCTAGAGTGTTACACAGTAATATACCCAGGCAGGGAAGGATCACAGCTAAAATACTGTGCCTTTGTGAGAAACTCACCCACGGTGATTCTGCTCCTGGGGCACAACTGCATCTATTCATTTTGGCTTCTGGAGCTTTCCCCTGCCCAGGCAACCTTCTGCTGAAGTTTTATAATCTGCTGTATCCTGCTAGTTTTGCTGTGGCTACTTAATAGCTGGTGCTTTTTCTTGTAGAATACAACACGTTTCTAAGGCTGACATTGAATACACAAGGGCAGGTATGCCCACATAGCTGTATGGTAGTTCCCACAGCCAAATTCTAGCATCAATAGTGGTCAAGTTGCTTATTAATGACTCATGTGACTTGAGCTACAGTTTGGCCAAATCCTTTGATTTTCACTTGGCAGGAAAAAACAGTTATTTCCTAAACAGCTGAAGAGAAACTAAAAACAGAAAGCAAGGAGGATTTGTAGCTATTGAAACCCATGGAAGACCTCCAGCTTTGGCACTAGAACTTCCCATTTCTCCATTTCAATACCCCAAATTAATGATTTTTTAATATGCCCAGGGAAAAACAATGACACTGAAGAAAGAGTGAAAAGCTGTGAAACCAGGCATCTGGTCGCTGTGTGGCAGCTCTGCCCTCTTCTGCTGCATGACCTTGAGTTTGATTAGGATTCACCCTTGTGTAACTTTAGTCATCCAGACTTCTTCTAACCAATGGCAAGATCTTGACCACTGACTGGGCCCAGGAAATGCCAGTCTCTCTTCACTAAGAAGGACCTTTAAGGAAACACCAACCCCAGGATGCTCCATTCTGCCTGCTGGGCTCTCTGGTGGAAGGCACAGGGCCCACTTTAGCTCTTAAGACTCAGGCTCTGGCAAAGAGGAATTTTGAGGCTCTGACATAGCCACTATGGAGCAGCCTCTCACCTGAAAGCAAAGATGATCAACCAGGGACATTGTATGCAAGATGCCCAGATTTTCAGCTCTCTGTGAACCAACCAGGCCAGCACGTAACCCAGGGGCATGCCAGAACTGGGCAGCCAAGATGTAGAAACAATCCTGTCCAGCATGTCTCAAAGCAACTGCCACTTGGCATCAACTGAAACATCAATGTACTTGAAATGTCTCCACTGAACATTTCCATTTCAACAAACTGACATTCCAACAAAGCACGTCCAGCCAGCTCCACTCTGTGAGTCCACATGCTTTTGTGAGCAACATTTTTTTCTTAATTTTCATCTATTTACCAATACGTTTGATGGCTTGCAGAGAGGGCACCCATTCTGGTTGGCACCTGGAGGATCTACTGAAAGAGCAGTCACTCCAGAACAAACGCACCTCAAACTACAGCTGTTGGGGAACATTTGCTGCTTCTACCCAAAGCATCCTGGACCAATAGCCACAGTGGCAGATCAGAATGCTAGGCTGCTCTTGCTGCAAGTCTTATCTACTGACACCCTGCAGGACTTGACCCCTAATTGTGCAAAAAAACGTTTTTTTGCTCTAATCTGGATGGGCAAAGGCGTTTTTCTCAGCAAGCAAAGTTCTCGTCTGTTATCAAGCCTGGATCAACTGACACATTACTGATAGCTTTCCTTAATATGAATATTTTTAGTGTCCCATGTTGCAGTCCATATTCTCATTTCCAGGTGTTCAGATACTGTATCAGTTATAACAGGTATGTGAGATACGTCTGTTGTGGACACACTTGCACATACACAGCTGCTCCCTCCACCTCAAAGCAAGTTTTGCTTTACAGCTTCTAACACCCAGATATATTCAGATTCCCTTACAGTCTGAGAGATGAGCTGTCATTAAGCCTTGGCAGCAGATCTTCTGGTGCATACGGTGTGCTTTTACATCTGGCATCTGAATCACACAGAACAGTTTGCAGGAATGGAAAGAAGCCTGCACTGGGAAGGTTTCGGGGTGCAAGATAACCTGGAGGAAGAAAGAGAAAGAAAATGCCATTATTATGATGTGGATGTGCACATTTTTTGCTGTGTGTTTCTATGTGTGCTATTTTCTCTTTCCAAACCATAGGACTGATTCTCAGTTTCACTGAGGCTCTTTTACTCCACCCTGACAGCACTATCTGTCACATTCCTCTAGAAGTGCCTCCTCAACACTGACAAAGCCACCAAGATCTATTTAATAGGAAAAAGAGTGAAGCTATTTGTTTATAAGATACCTGCTCGTCCTGAAGCAACTGCAAATTTCCCCCCTCCACTCCAAAAGGCAAGAAACAGACAAGAAATGTCTGCTGCAATAAAAGCACCCTAGGTTTATGATATCCTAAATTTGCCTTTAAAAAATAAAATAAAATAAAATAAAAGCAGGCACATGGCCAGAGTAACCTGAAGCACCCATAAGTGGATGTCCTCCAAGGTTTGGTTTCTGTGCAAGGCTACAAGCTCCAGTTTCAAGCCAGGTTGTTAAAACAGGGCTCTGTCCCAGCTTTTATAACTGGAAGGGGCAACAGATCCAGAACCAGACAACCTCCTTTGCACAGACCTGTTCAGGAAAGGGAGAGGAGCAATCTATCACTACCACCCCCTCCGTGTCTCCTGCCATCTCAGAGCAGCTCCTGCACCATCTGCTTGGTGACCTGTGATGCTGGCAGCCAGCGCTGAGGGGTGAGATGTATGTCCCTGTCTCCCATTACCGCAAACGCAGAGTGGACCCGAGCAATTAGAGACTTTAGTATTTTATGTGCCCCTTGCCCCGTGCTGCTTACTGCCAGCCCGCAGAGTTCACCGGCTGCTTCTCCTCGGTGACAAATGCTCAAATAAATCTCAGAACTCTTTTGCTGGATCACAGCAACATATTATTTAAAATAATCATTTGGAAAACTACCTGGCAAAGGACATTGCTATTATTTCTACTATGGAAAGGAGCCAGATTTACAAAAAGCCTGCAGGCAGGCTTGTGTTAATGGATTAGCTCTTTAGTCTCCAAAGACAACCTGCGACTCTCACCCAGGCACAGCTTTATCTCCACCCCCTCCAACAAGGGCACCATACCACATTTGTACTACATTTATTAATTATAGCAGTGGTCAAAAACCAGATGGTCCCAAAGGGGATGGTGCTGCTGTTGGAGTACATGGCTGTTGGTCTCCTTGAAGAAGACTCAACCCTCCTGAGCTTTCCTCAGCAGAGTTGGTCACAGCCCATGAGCGTGCACTGCGCTCTTGGGTTAAAATACAAAAACTCATGGTTTAGCACAGGAGTTCCCACTGCTTTGGGCCAGATAGCAACTGGAACAGAGGGCTGCTGAGAACGGCAGAGTCAAAGGCACCCATTTCGAGTGATGATGGGATTCTCTTGAACACCTCAGCAGAGAACTTCCCTAGAAAATGAAAAGACATGCTCTGCCAGAGAAGGTTACCTGCTGTGGGAAGCTCCTCCAATACTCTCTGCATCTCCCAGGTCACCAGGAGTTACACAGCTGGCTGAGCCAGCTCCTGGTAATCACAGAGCACCAAGGAGTAAGAGATCTCTCTCTTGTCCCTACAGGCAGTCTTGCTGGTGTTGGGGTCAAGGGACCAACATACACCACTTTAAAGGGTATGAAGTGTAATTAAGTTCGCCACCCATGAAGGAAACTTTAGAGTAGGGCACTTTAATCTAGACGTATCCTTGCATGAATATCCCTGCCAGGTCTGGGACGTCTGCCCCTCAGATCACCAATTACAACCCTGCGAAATGGTGTTTTGCACACACTGGCATTTTTCTCTAATCTTCCTTCTGATCTCCTGCACCCTCATTCCCACGCAGGAAACTGACACACAGCCCAGTCCACAAATGCACACCACAGGCCTCACTTTATCAGTGTCCCTACCAAAATGCGTCTTCAAAGACCTGGGAAGCCATGAGGTTCAGGATGGCAGCACAACCACAATGACGTTAGATCGGTAGGAGCTAGGAGGGAAGTGGCTACACCCTCCGCTGCCATCCACATCTACCAATGACAACCAGGGCCAAGAACTAAGCTCACATCTCATAGTAGACCTGGAGCAGCTAAAGCTGTGTACCTCCTAGCTGGACAGCAGAGTGGGGAACACAAGGAGGCAGCTGGGAGCTCAGGGAGCACTGGTCTTCTCTGGGGAGATGTGAGATGTTTACAGAGAAAATCATGCAAGAGATCCTAGCAGAGGGAGACACTCCCCTGAGATATAAGTAGCAGTAACAGATTTTAAAATTGGACTTAAAGGTGGTACCCTTTAAACTAAGTGGACAATTAAATGATCAGTTGCTGTATCACAAGCAAGGTGTACAGCATAAGAACAAGGTGATGATATCAGCTCTTTCTTTTCTTTTGAAGCAGCACCCTGAAAAACAGAGAGACAGGAATTAATGACCTGAAGTTTGGAAGTGCTGCTCATGGTGATGGCACGATGCCCATGAAGACATCACTGTCCCAGTGTGATTGAGGCATTCAGCGAGGCTCTGCTAACTTGCATCAGATGCTGAGCAGTTTGCTGGCGCCTGCTTACAACCATGGGGCTTGATCCATCACTGAGTCACCACAAGCATGAACCAGCGTAACCCCACGATGTTCTTGGCACAAAAACAGTGGCAGTGCCAGAAAGGACTTTTCTGGAAGAGGCCTGGTCTCTGACAGCAATTAGAGAATTAAGGAAGTTTTTCAAGAAAGACCACGACACGGAAAAATCTGAAATGTCTGGGCCAAATTCTCAGGTGGTGCAAGTCAGACCTATGTTGGTTCTTAACCCTGAGAATCTAGCACAACCATGCTCTGTGTCGAGCACACAAATAACACAGAGGCTTATTCATCAGGATGAAATGAATTGAAATGCTGGCTCTTTAGCCTGCATTGATGAGATCTCCACCGACTCTAAAGAAAGCTTAAAGATCTGGTTCAGACGCAGGCACCCCTTCCGCAGACACCCACTGCTGGGAGATGAATCCCATCCTTGTTTTCCTCCATGGCAAGCTGGTGATGCTGAAGGAGCCACACTGTGCACACTGGCCCCACAAGCCAAGACCAGGGTGGCCAGGCTGGTGTGACTGGTCTGTCACTCCCAGGTAACAAGTAGTCAACCTCGCCACCATCAGAACCACCAAGCACTTGTTTCCCTGTTCATACTGCCTTGAAAATCATGTCCTTTGAGGGTCACAGAGGCCAACAACTTAATTTAACAGCAGCATGGCCACAGGAAGCTCAGCTTGACTATGCTGCTTCTGGCTGGTGTGTCTGAGATCACAGCAGAGCCAGAGCATAAGGCACTATGCAGGAAGTATGGCTGATTTGGGAGTCCAAGCCCCAGATAACCATGGTGTCGCCTCAGAATTCTTTCTTGTAACTCCCTCTCACCCTGCAAAGGAAGGAATTTACTGCTGAGAAGGTGAGTCAGGAGATTAATGCACTCCCTGCTCCATCCTCTCGCCCTCCATCCACTTGCTCGTGGTAAGGAAACATGGACTCCATGAAGCCACAGGGGCTGCTCTGCCCACACATACAAATTCATCACTGGTGTCAGCCCTGTTCATCACTCTAGGGATGGTCACGGAGGAAGCTGGCTCCTGACTCCCTTCGATGCTCCAGGAGATGTTTGTAACTACTTGTCCCTCCCTTGGCTGAGATTTATCCAGCACATCAAGCACGTTAGTACACATCATAAGAACTAGCTGTGAAACATAATTAAAGGAAAATTGTAGATGCTTGCAAATTTTCAAGGACAGTGTTTTGATGGTGATAGTTGTGCAATCTGAAACCTAACGCTTGTCACCACTAGTGACTTTTGCTCTATCTTTATTATTGGGAATCCCTCCAGTCTTCCACACACTGCAGAAGGCAGCTCCTTCTCCCACTGCAGCTTATGGCAATGCCATAACCAAGGAATATGGATTTCCCTAGCCCTGTACTCCCAAAGTTTATGATACTATGTCACACAATACAGGAGAACCATGACATGTGCTATCAATTTTCATTCTCCCCACTGCCTTTAGCTTTAAATCTCTTAATTTCCAAAAACTACCATTACCTTTAGAGGGTCTCACCACACTTACGAGTCAAGAGAGAGAGATCACTGCACCCACTGCTGCCCCATGTCTGAGCTGAGAGGCCATCCTAGCATATTCCTTGTCAAATTGACTTGTTTGCAACCAAAATGTGAGCTCAGATCTGGATCCTGTTAGTAAAGACTGACTTCTGGGCCAGGCTTCTGCCAGCAGCAGAATCCCAAGTGCAGAGGCTTTTGCTGTCCCCTCTCACTAAGAGATTTGATTTTCTGTCACCATTGACAGAAGAACACCAAATCTGAAGAAAACAAGACAGGCATCCCAAAGGGCAAAAGAAGGCCAAGTGCTCAGTGCTGCTTGGGCTGGCTGGTTCTCTCAGTAGCATCTAGCTAGGCCAGCCACATCTCCAAGGGCTGAAAAGAAATACGGCATGCACAGCAATAATAATAATAAACACAAGACACATATAATAAATACATGCATGCCAGTGGAAATTCTGACATTTCCACATTTGCTTTTATTTGGAATAAAGTGAAGAAAAGTAATTTCTCTTACTTTCCTGCCCGTTGTAAATTCTAACATACTTCCCTTCAACAGGAGCAAAACATTTTGTTTTCTGCAGGTAAAGGTGCTTCGTATAATGATGATGAAAAATGTCAGGGTAATAATAAATGTCATACAAGAAAGATGAAAATTACTATTTCACTACGATCTGTAAGATTAATTGAAATTGACTGAAATGCTTAAATCTAAATGGACCATGTTTTACATCGCCGCATCGATTTTACAGCTTTCATCGCACTGAGGTTTCGGGCATTTGCATCAGCTGAGTCCAACCATTCATTTCAAGGAACTGGGCATTTCAGCAGACAGCAGGCACAGCACCATGAATGCAGCCATCCCTGTCACCTCCTTCAGCCTGAGGCAGCAAGGCCGCCTGCCCCGAAGGAAGTAAGCGCTGGGAAGATAGCAGCCATTGTTGCCCACACCAGAGCAAAGGTAAGTAAATAGGTAGCATTTTCAGGTTATCACTTCTTGTCTTTATTTTACTGCTGTGGGTAACAAGGGTATAAAGATAGGACCACTTCCACACGCCATACAGGTTACACTCTGGTTTACATCAGCCAGCGGTCTCTCCTATAAACCAGCAACCAGTTCACTCAGTGTGCTGCTAAATACCTTGCTTCCCCTCAGTTCCCCAGTCTCAGCTCTGCTACCCAGAGATTGTAACTATACAGTCGCCCCATCATTTCAACACGCAGATCCTCTTAAATACGTGCAGACCATATATTTTGCTTTCAAACTACCACCCATGCAGTCATTCTCCCTTTTCTGCTCACACTATATTTCTGGTTTCAGGGCTTCCTACCTGGCTTCGCCATCCATCCTGCAAAACCAGACAAAAACTATATTCCATGTTATTCATAGTGAAGATATGGGACTTCCATTATGAATGGCTACTTCTTAAAGAAATTTAGATACATTAACAGTATTTGCTTCTTCCTTAACAATCAATTTTAAAAGGCATGCTGAGTTTTTCTGTTTCCTATCACCCATAGTTTACTGTCGTATCTCTACCCTCTCTGGGCATGAAAAATTCTCTTGGCTTCAGATTTCACACATTTTGATACTGTGTATACCTTGTACATTAAGTCCTCCCATAGTTCATAAAAATTTCATAGAAACTCAACTCCCCCACTGGTGAATTAAAGGCATTAATGAGCAAATGATTTCATTGGGAAGTATTGTGTTTAATTGAAAATGCATGCGATCATTGGTAAATCATACAAAGAGACTCAGTAACTGGAACTTTTCAGCAAAGGAAAAGATGGCCCAAAAGCGATTTGACAGAGAAATAAAGGAAGTCAGGATCGGTGATGAAAAGAGGGAGTAAATGATCATCCCTCGCAAAACAGGGACAAAGAAACACGATGAGATCATGCGGCAGCAGGCAAAAGGAACAGAAAGTATCTTTATAACAAATACCAAAAGGTTGTGGAACTCGGTGCCATGGGGTGGTGTATGCTGAAAATTCAACCTCTTCAGCTTCTGGCTGAAGAAACCTTAAACCTTTGAAGGTGTTTTTTTCCAGCAGATGGAACACACTGTGCTTTGCGTTCCCACACACTCTCTCAATCATCCCTGACCAGCAGCAGGGCACCTAACCCAGAGTGCCAATTCTGACTGTTTGTGATTTATATTTATCTAAGAAGTCACAAAACATATAATGAAAATATTTACTGCTGTGGTGATGTCCTCCCAGTTTTCTAAGCAAAATGGTTAACGATATTGTGTACACACAACTTTCTCACTTCCTTTCTAGACCTTTCCACAGTCACACAGCATTTCCTTAACCTTTATTCCTTTAAGCAATCAAAAAGGCAAATGTACATGTTTCATGACACGATATTTTTTGCTCTTCAACTACATGCCCATTTCCAGCTTTGTTCACATCTGTTTATAAGTAACAGCTTAAACTGGCTAAGTTTTGTTGAAAGCTGTATAATAATGCTAAGACTTCTGATCTCTCTCCAAAAAACTAAACTCAATCATCAAATCTATGGAATAAGATCAATTTTGAAGCAGAGTATTGTTTTTTTTCATTCATGGAGAATGGTCCAAATAGCAGGCTGGCCTATCCCTTGATATATAAAGGAAAAGAATATTTAATTGCCGTGGCACTTGTATTGCTATGACATTTATGCACTCTGAAACTTAGATCTGACCTCAAAGCTGGAGAAAGGCACCTGTGTGATCCTGGTTACCTGAGGTCTTGAGCAGGAGCAGGACCAGGAGGCAAAAGCCAGCCGAGCCTTCTCTTCACCTCTTTCACACCTGCAGGATCAATGCTCACA
Organism: Mesitornis unicolor; assembly: GCF_000695765.1. NCBI lineage: Eukaryota > Metazoa > Chordata > Aves > Mesitornithiformes > Mesitornithidae > Mesitornis > Mesitornis unicolor. The sequence continues at coordinate 130,339 of NW_010157525.1, forward strand.
CAAGCCCCACACTTGTTGCAAAACAAAAAGAGTGAGGACAGTGTTACGCCTCCTGGCAGTACAGCCCAGATCTTGTTCAGCGTGCCCAAACCCCACAGCACAGTAGGGATTAGCCCTACTGATTCTAATGGGATTGCTCAGACTTCAGGTTAAACATGTACTTAAGAGCTGTGCTGGATCAGAGCTAATGGTTCAGCTCCCACTGCTCCTACACTGCTGCCTTTCATATCACAAAGACGATTTTTAAAAACACTCCAGAGCTTGCAAGTGATTTCTTCCACCCTATTTTTGGTCAGTCAGCAGAGTTGCCGTTTGCCTCTGCAATTTCACCTGTTGAGCAGACAGCACTGAAAGAAGAGAATCCCTGAGCTCACCCTGAAGTTGCAAGACACCAAACAGCCTGGGTATCTATTGGATCAGAATAATTTTTGTTCCTCTGCAAGCCTCCATCACTGCTGTATGTGAGGACACTTTCACGCTGCACGGTGGCACACAGCAAGCTCAAACACACATGGTGCAACACACCACCGCCTGCACATAGCACAGGCGGGGATGGCCAGCAGTGCAGGAATCCTGCCAGCGCGGCCCTGCCCCACACACGTTGATTCTGGCGAGCACACACATTCCCCTTCCACCCTCCTCTTATGCTTTAAGCACTGTCATCCTTGGCCGCCTTCTTTCCCTCAACTCTAATTTGATTTTTTTTAAATTTTCCCTATACAAATAATTATGCAATAAAAAGCTGTTGTGAGCATTTATTGCATGTACACCAGTCCTCTTGTGTACCACATAACCTACCCTGACTTACAAGTCATACACCCATTACCCAGCTCCTGTTCTTTTGAAATCTAAGCTCAGCAGGACCTCAGATTACTCCATTCAACCCCCCAGATGCCCAGTGTTGCTGGGTAAGATTCAAGAGCTTGCATTTTTCATCTTTCCAGCAACAGCATCCTTGTTTTCCCGAGTGTCCCAATAACACAATGTCTTCAGTTGTCTGCCTCTGACAGTGAGATCCAAGCAGCAGACAACTCACTGCAAGACTCCTCCCTGCGTTGGTGGCCACAACGGAGGAAGCATTTCATTGCCTAATTCCTCCCTCTAGCATTTCAGGCTCTGAAAATAAGATGACCAGCCCAGAGCAGACAGCAACGACTTCCACACTTATTAAGACTAGGCAAGCTGGTTTTGCTCACCCGCAAGACCTTCACCTTCCACCCTCTTATTTAATAAATTAAAAATCAGCACTTGAATCTGAATGCATTGGGTTCACGTACTGATCAGGGAGCTAGATCATAAAGGCCAGAGAAGTATAAAAATTGCAAAGGAGTAGAAGAAAAAGCAGGTCTAAAGGGAGGAAAAAGAACCCCTCAAACCAAACACAAAGAACAAAGGAGGAGAGATGGAAACCTTCTAAGAGGTACTGCAAATTCAAGTCAAGATGGGGAAATGAAAGAGCTGATGCCTGCAGCTCAGGGCAGAGCTGGTGAGGAAGGATTGCACTGGAGGATGACTGCATTGTGGAGGGATGCTCCACCGCCTGAAGCACAAACACAGCAAGAGAGAGTGTGAACTGTACACTAGCACTTTTCCTACAGGACTTTTTAAAGCAGTATTTAATGCAGACAAGGCTAACTTGGTCTTGCTGTAATACAGCCAACTTGCTCTTGTATGTATGAGCAGCAGGGCACTACACAAACAGGACCTAAGAAGAGAGTTGGAACATTTCCCAGCTAGAAACTGGAACCTAAAAGCCTAAATACATATCTGGACTCGGGGAAAAAAACCTGCACAAAAGCCATGTTTACTAAACCAATGTAGTTCAGTGCTGAGTGCCTCCAGAGTCCAGGTTAGAGTCTTTAAACAAGTGACCTGCTTTCCAGAGACACAGACATCTACAACTGCTAACTTCAGTTCAAGCCAAACTACTCAGTAACTTTGGGAAAGTATTTCTGTGTTTCTAGGTCCCAGCATCTGTATTCAGACGCTTCAGGAAGTCAAATAGAATGAAGTGACTGCCCTGAGGCCCTGTTGTACTTCAGTGGGGAGGTAAAAGTTCTGGTAACTCAGGAGTTCCCATCTCCAACTTCAAACATCCTACAGTCACACCTCACAAGGCAGAAGAGACCGCAGAAAGAAATGGAGGTGTGGAGATTTATGAAAAGGGAGCCATTATAAACATCACAGAGCCCTGTTTAGGCTGTGGGTCTCTGAGCTAAGTGGAAGCTTGGGCAAGTGTATGGTTGGACACTGGTTTATGTCTATTCCAGCAAATGTGAGGATATTTAATATAATTCATACCACCCTTCAGCACTGCTTCAATGAAACAGAGCATTATATGGCAGTCTGCTCTCTGGCACAACAGCAGCACAACATTCATACAAAAGCAAGGAGGGACCATGATGAGACTTTTGCTAATCACACTGCAGCTGAGCACAGACAAAAACCTGGTGTTGGGTTGTCTTAAAGGGGAGAAAACTGACAGAGAAAACAAATGAAACTATGTGAAAGAAAATGAAGCAATGTAAAGGAAAACAAGGAGTGTGGCTGCTCCACCACAGGCAAATGGTGAAGGACAGCTGGAAGGCTGATGAGTGCTTGTGTACACAGAGTAGGTTGAACCTTTGGGGTGGATTGTGCCTTACATAAATACTCATGAGGTATCCAAATGACCGGAGTGGCTTGCGTAGCTGTGTCACCATCTCAACTGCCTGTAATTAGCATGGGAACCTATTAATTTTTCCACACTACTGGGAAAAGAGATGAGTTCAGGTCCTTTCAACTATGAAGCAAATTCCTTTCAAGTGCAAGCATCTTTTCAGAGTTTTCTCATCTCCAGGATGGTATCTCAGAGGAAGGATAGTGCTGTGGCCCACCTTGCTCCACAGCATCTGCCCTCACACGTGTCCTGACAGCCACAGCCATCGCTCACATGGAGAATTAACACAGATCAAGGTCTTTCTCTGTTAACTGTGTGACAAAGTGACTGTAAGGGTTTCTCCATCAAAGCAACACCCTGGCATTGAGGCAGGGAACTATAAGAGCTACAAGTCATTTGAGGCCTTTAGTTACGCAGACCCACAGAGCAGATACACCCTGAATTCATCTACCAGCACGTTGGTGCAGCCACCAGAGGGGCAGAGACACACATGGGTGATAAGGACAGAGGGTGACAGGCACTGCCTGCCACCCGCTTGGCAGAACAGACACCCTCCACCTATCACAACCAGCTGCCTTATCCCCTTTCCCAATGGTATCTGCATTTATCCTTTTCTTCTACACTATATAGAGCATCCTGCCTCTTTTGCTGACACTTGACCGGGGTAACTCACACCTCAGTTACCTCTAACGTGGTGGTAGTGCTCAGCACAGAAGTCACAGGAAAGCCGTGTCTGCATGGACAAGACACCACAGCCTCTCTCCTAAGGCATCTCAGATCTGTGCTTTGTGATTCACACTGATTATTTTTTTTGTCCAATTCTGGACCTGATCAAATCCTAGCTACTCATCACAGTAAAACTGAATGGAGTGTAACTCTGAGATCCTCCTATCCTGAATCCATTTCCAGGAGCACTGGAGTCAAGAATGAGCACATAATATGAGTATTTGCTCCTATGCAGTGTTGTGCCACGCAGCTCTGGCTCTAAACTAGACCTGAACAGCTATGGTGGCACTGGGAAAGTCTAGTGCTCAACTGTTACAACACTCCCCCAGAACACTGGCTGCAAAGAGCAGCTTTGTGGAGCTCTCTGCTGTTGAGTCTGTCACCAGGACCTCTGAGTGAATGCAATACACCCTGCAGGCTTCTCCACGAGGGTGATGAAATTTGGGTGGAAATTCTGGGCAGAGGTGAAGGGTAAGATGTATTTCACTGAGAAGAATTCAGACAATTAATTTCCCCGGCAGCAAGAATTTGGTGGATTTTAAGACCAGACCCAAGAGCACAGCTTGTTTCCAGGAAGAAGGATAAATATCTGTGAGTGAGTCATGGCTTTTGCAGCCCACTGGCTGTCCCTTGGAAAGCCAAGGGGAGCAGAGCCCTGGGTCTAACAGGAGAGCAAGGTTTCTACCACATCTTCTCCACAGAACTAAAGAGCGGGGTTTCTGAATGAGTGGACAACAAACCGCATCCAGGAGAACAACGATGAGGTCAAACTGACAGGAGGGGAAAGAAGGAGCCCAGAAAAGGAAGAAAGTGGGTGGGGAGGGTGTGACAGGGCTAGATAAAACAAGGAGTGTAACTGGGCTTCTCTGTAGACTGAGTGGGTTGAGCCCTGAGGGACAGATGGTATCTCAAGCACAATTCCCATACCTTGCAAAAACCTGCAGTGATGGGAAGGGACTTTTGTCCCTACTCACTCTAGAAAACAGGTGATACAGGCACAAAAGACTGGAAGATACCATCAGACTGAGTTCACTGGCTTTCACGCTGTAGGCTTCCAATCCAGAGCTTCCTAGTCCACATGTATGCCACAAAACACATGACGATACCTTCTAGCAAACACAAGGTCTGTAACAAAAAGATTGAAAGCCACAACCGCAATGTGCATAGTAAGTTGGATGGGGATTTTGTGTGGTTAGACTCTCAGACATCACAAGAGCTGGGTATTCAGAGAAAGAAAAATACATTTTTCAATTCTCCTGACAATTATCTCTGCTGACCTGAAAATACATCATCAAACAGATGCCTCGAAGAAAGAAAAGAAGTGGGCTTTTTTTCTCTTAAATACTAGATGCTTTAGCTGTGATGAAAACTATATATCAGATGGATTTCAGCTCCTTGTTTTCCTCAGTTCCTAGTTTTCCTCAGTTCTTAGTTTTCCTATGAGCATCCTCTCGACTGGTGACATTTACTTGGCATGCCATTTTCCTCCAGAGTTCAGTCTGGCACAAGCTCCCGTTGCATGAGGTGCTACACAACATAATTCAAAGCAGGCAACTTGCTCTTGCAGGAAGCTCTTGCCACTTGTTCATTCTTGAGTGATACTTGCTAGGTAATTTCTCTACATAACCCTCAATTTATTGAATGTGTACTAGACGTCCTTCAGAAGAACTTACTGTCTCAAATTTGAGCTGTTTAATTGAGCAAGTAACAGATTTTATGATATTTCTGTGGCTCTGAATACATAAGATAAGCTGACAGGCTGAGGTTTTCTGTGGGGTTATCTCTAGAACTTCAAAACTCAGCATCTGCGTAGCTTATTCTATCTCTGTGCCACTGATTCTGTGCTTCCTGACTTTTGTCCACCTGCAACAATCTCCTGACAGCAGAACTGGAAATGGCATCTTCTCACTACTTAATGATTGTGTTCTTTAAGGCGGGCACTGGAACTCAGCACAAAGTGGATTTTATTCCTGTTCAAAATGAACAAAAACCCCTCCTGTAATAGTTCTCCTGGATGTGTCCACCAGTCCTGTCCCCCCCCTTTTTTTTCTATCAGAAAATAAAGTTCCCAAATGATTTCTCTTTCGCTTTTCAAGTAAAATGTTGATACTCTCTTTTTTGGGAAAAAAAGAATTGTCAAGTGGCTATTCTTATTTAACTAGAAAAGCAGCAGAAACTGTTGGTGCTCTGGATAATGTTCTTCTTCATCCCCTTGGGATTCTTAGAGGGTCTCTGAACATCTGGATCACAAGAATACAGCACAACCATCGTTTTCCAGTATAAAACATCTCTAGCAATAGAGTTCCTGTAATCCACTTCCAAGAGACAGACACCCACTCACTTACTGAGACTTTTCCCAAAATAGAATTTCTCTGTGGAAGGAAAGGAAAGTAGCCCAAAGATTCTGCAGTCTTCTCCTTTCCTGCAAAGCACAGCTCATGGAGCTGCTTGCTGTTCATAAGAACATTTATTCCAATCCATTAATTCAGAGATGAAGCCATCCAGAGCAAACATGCTTCAAATAAATATATATTTGAACTAATAGCCACGCAGTGTAAAAGAAAAAATAAATATTTTACAATCCAACTGGCTCTCTTGACATTCATCTTATCTGATTTATCAGGGACAGGAAGTACAACCAACGGAGCAGCGTGGGAGGACTGCCATTTCCACACTCGGCAAAATCTGGGGTTTTCACAAAGTACAACACGTCCCGTCTTGCCTGCTCCAACTGGTTTAAGGGAATTTGGGAGAACTTAAAATATATAACATAAAGAGGCCTTTTGCTGAGAGCAGATGGGCTTGGAGTTAAAAGCCCAGCCTAACACACCAAGAATGTCCTTCTCCAGTAAAGACTTGCTGTGATACTTTCAGAAAGTCACTTACTCAGGCTTTCCATTCCTGTCTACAAAATGCGGTACACAAACCTTTAGCCAGGCTAGGCTGCAAGCTCTCTGGGAAAGGGCTAACCTAACTGTATATCCAGCACTTGTCACGGTGTGACCCTTTCTCACACATACAGAAACAAAGACTTTTTTATCAGAGAATCGTAGATGTCACTGACTGCGTCGAACATTTCCAATGCACATACACGCCATCACGTATAGATTCCTCACAGCCACTTTTTACACATCTGACAGCTACAAACACTGGAAGCCAACTGCTTGTCCTCACAGCGTCTGTCTCCTCTCCCCTCGCATCAGTCTCCCTGTCCCAAATATAAAAATCCTACGTTGCCCATGCCAGGGCTTTGTTCCTGTCAAGTCAATGACAGCCTGAATCAGATCATCCATGGTGGTGTCTCTCCTATGAATCACGTGTTGCAAATCTTTCACTAAGGGTAATTTTTGAGAGCCTAATTCCTACCCTGTACTGGGAAACTGAGGAGAGACCTCATCACCACCTACAACTGCCTCAAGGGAGCTTGGAGAGAGGTGGGTGCTGGTCTCTTCTCCCAGGTGATGGGGGATAGAACAAGGGGAAACGGCACCAAGCTGTGCCAAGGGAGGTTCAGGTTAGAGATAAGGAGGAAGTTCTGTACTGAGAGGGTCGTCAGAAGCTGGAACAGGCTGCCCAGGGAGGTGGTGGAGTCACCATCCCTGGATGTGTTTAAGGAGCGGGTAGATGAGGTACTTAAGGATATGGTTTAGGGGGTAGACAGGAACGGTTGGATGTGATGATCCCAGAGGTCTGTTTCAATCGAGCGATTCTGTGATTCACTAATAGCTCTCTGCACAGCTTTGTGTTGCAGTACACAGATGTGATTCAGCAGACTAGACGTGCAACATGAAGCAAGAATCTTGCATACATTTTCAGGGTCTCTGCAATGATAAACCCGAGGAACTCCTCCAATGAGCAGCTAATGAAGAGTACAGCTCCATGACTGATTCCTCCCAACACAAAAGTAGGCTACCACTGAAAAGAGGGGCCCAGCCCTTTTATCCACTCCTGTCCCCTCACTTGGGACTGCACTTCTGAGGCCACAGAGAACAGAATCAGGGATTTGATCCAACTCAAAATCAACACTGTGGAAGGGAAAAAGGCTTCCAACTGGATAAACTCCTGGCTCTGTTTTACCATATAACTTCATGAACAAACGTGCCCAGGACTGGGGACATGCTGCTTCTGATGGTGATAAGGACTCACTAAATTAGTACAAGTTTTTAAGTGCAGATTCGAGTGTGCCTGTCCTCTGAGATGCACACACATTCTCCTGACACAGGAAGCAAGGCTTGCAAGCACAAACCAGTTTGTGCAAACTCTTCATCCATTTAACCACCACCAACTATTCACTCACCCAAACTGCTGCTCTTTGACTTGCTAGAAAGTGCTCTCATACACCACCAGGTCACAGGAGCCAAACAAGTTACCACTCTTCAGCTCAACCTAGTAGAAATCTGCCTAAATAGGTGCTTTCTTTTCCCTGTAGCACACACAAGGTAAAATCTTTCATGTTGAGCAACCTCATGCTTGTTACCTCACCTTGATAATCCCACTTGAAGCCTATGCCCTTACTCATTTTACTGAATGAGATCACCCCCAGCCACCCTCTTGTCTCCCAGTTTATCATGTAAATTTATATTGCTACCTGCAACAGCAGCATCAGAGTGCATCTCAGTGAGACAGTTCTAAAAAGTTGCTTTCTAATTATAAAGCTAATCTGAAAAACAACCAAACAGAAACAACCTCAAAGGAACACAGTTTATTTACAGCATGCTACATCCCAGGAAATCTCCACTGGAAACTACAAAGAACTAAATTTGTAAAAGTAACAAAACATATCACATTAACACATCAGTCACTGAAATGAGAACTAAACCCCAGAGACATAAAAGCAAACCAGTTACTTACAGTTTGGCTGTGGTTCTGGAGGGAATTTGAGACGGATAATGGCCAAGATTATGAAAACAACCACAGGCCAGGAAATTAAAACGAACGACCATACCTATAAAACAGCAATGAAAATATATCGGTTACGTTTGCCATATTGATGTGTTTCAGAGCTCGTCTGGAATGCACAAGTACTACCCTAAATGAGTTACAGGATGCACTGTAAATCACACCTGTCTTGGTATGCATACTATTAAAACCCAAGTATTATCTATGCAGGAAGAAAAACTACGTAAGATTTCAAGAGCAAATAACAAGCCTGAAAATAACACAAGCCTTCCTGTGTTTCAGGCTGGCTGGTAATTATGGGGAACAGTGTTTACGCAGCTTTCAGACACTACTATGTAATAGTAAAAGCATGCTGAGAGGCACAAGACTTGGACGCATGGATTGCAAGATAAAGGAGCTGAAGGTTGGTTTCGCTTTCAGTGAATGGCACTGCTCAAATGATGGGTAATGACTCTGATTTGATTAATTATACCCCCAAATTAAAGTGTTTGATAAGCGAATCGACAAGCCTACAGCATTGTTTTTCCCCAAAAGTTTCACTGCTCTTCACAAACAGCAGTTCAGCATCACAGTACAGCCGAAAGAAAGGATTTTCATAGTTGTCATTTACAAGGTACGGAGCTCAAGCCTGGCATAGCAAGGGGTTCATGGAGTTGTGTAACCAGGCAGCTGGAGAAGTGACGTACAAACACCAATCACCAGGATCCCTGATATGAGCTTCTGACCCCAGCAGTGTAAGTCCCTGGCCATTTTCATTCCCAAACTGTAGCAGTCCATATAGATGAGCTGAGACGGAAGACAGATTATGTGAAATTGGCCTAGTATGTTGGAAGAAACATGAATATTTATAAAGCCCGTGCCTCTGACAGGAGAACTGACCACTTCAATGGATGAGATAAAGAAAATACAATCTATTAATCATCTAGTGTAGTAAACCAATCCAGGTAGGAGGCTCAAAGTCAGTCTTAAAACTACAAGCCCTGGAGTTTTGTAAGCTAGGAAAATGCAATTATTCTAATAATTAACTGCTTTTGCAGTAGCAGGCTAGCTTGCTACTGTGCTTACAAGATTAGAGTTTTCCATTCATCAGTAGTTAAACTCAAGCTACTCTGTTCTGTGAAATTGCTGTGCTATCTTCACGCCAATTTTTGAAACTGCAAAGATGTCTTTCTTCAAAACCATCCCATTTTTCATTGTTGTGTTGCTGTTTTCTTCAGATCAGCACATATTACCCCAAACTGCTTTTCCAAAGTAATTCCAAGCCCATAACAGTGTTTTCATTTCCTGTAACACTTACTGGAACATAAAAAGAAACAAACAGACAGACAAACAAATCCTGGCGAGCAATTCAGCTTAAAGAAGGTTGTTTGACAGCAACTCCATCCCTATCATCCCTGATGAGATGACACAGCCACGGAAGTAGGAGCAAGATTCATGCCCCAAAATAGGCCACAAGGCACCTTCCCTCACATCCCTTCAGAGAGGGTACTCCCATGTCTTCAGCATTCAGCAACATTTAGCTCTTACAGACAGTACTCTTCTTGCCCCTTATATATACACTGGTATCTTACAGCAAGGCGCATCACTGAAACGAACACCTAGCTGTAATTTTTTATGTCACATGCTTTCCCTCTAATCAGTCCCCATAAATGCTGTTTAACTCTGATTAATTTGCATGCAAACAGTATTATTAAGGTATCCTCCTTGTTAAGTAACACGTAGGCTAAAGGAAAATTATGGGGTAACAGCACAGAAACTGATATTAGTCAGAGGCTGCCTAAAGGAAGGGCAAGAGATCTGTCCTTTTCTTGGGGGAAGAAATGAATACCGATTGTCTCTACTTAGGGAAATCTTTGTAGCTCCCCATTTGGGGCTAAAATGGTGCTTTTACTCCGCAGCTCTTCCTTAGTATCTCTGTCCTTTGACTTAGTTGCATTTAATAGTAGCTGGATGCATTAGTTGCAACATAACAGCATTCCCACTTTCCCAGGCATTTCTAGTTAACAAAAACAAGACAACCACCCGGGCCAAACTGACTGCAGGTGGAACACGTTGGCTTGAATGGAGCCATAACCAACCTCAATTTGGCTCTTGGGACATTACATACTGTGAGGTAGGTTGCACAATACTTTGGTGGCTGGATTATTTCACTGCCAGAAGTAGATTTCATTGCTCAGACCTTCCTTACTTAATATCTCTGGGTGCAGGCACATTTTTCTCTCCCTCCTGTCTCTGTTTAGCTGACCAAGCCGCCTGGAAGGGACAGATGGGAAGCAAGAGAAGTGCAAGAGGCACCGATTTATCCAGTTCCCTTGGTACGCAGGCCAAACCTTGCTCCCGAGGAGGCTGCCATCCAAACTCCTGACCATTCCTCTCTCTGTGAGAGTAACCTGCCCTGAGGCACTCCCTGGTCATGGATGCAGAGCTTCAGCTGATTTCAACAAATGGACAGCCAAGCAAGCTGTAGCTCTCCCCTTGCTGCACAGGTAGCAGCAGTCTCTCCAGAGGCACTGCAGAGAGCTCACAGAGGAAATAAAGTGCAAAGCAAAAGGCAGAAGCAAATGTGCTTGCCAACCCTGGAGAGGCTGATAAACAGAGCAGGAAAGCACTCGAGTCTGCAATGGGGAGGATGAGGGCTGCCTGGTGTCAGACCACTCCATGTCACACCAATCACCCCAGTGAGGGCAGCCAACCCCACTGCAGTGGCAGAAACCGCCTTCACAGGTTATCAGACACAGAGAAGCACAACAGAACACATCCCTCACAAAGCAAGCGCACTAAAAAGGAAAAAAGCTTTCTAAAAGCCTGGCCCATAAATAACATAAGATTAAAATAAACCCCTGAAAGTACAAGGACAGAGAAATCAGGATGTGCCTGGGAGCAGAGATCTGAGTTTACCTCCTCACACCCTCTCCAGCCTGAGCAAGCTCCTGAATTTCGTGCAAGCTTGGGAAAAGAAGGAGAACTGAAGGGAACACCTGCCATAGAATAACCAGTAGTGGCCAGATTTCTATTTTAATTGACATTTCAATTATACAGAATTGATATTTCAACTCCACAAGAAAGCAAGACTGTATAGTCAGAAGTACAGGTAGGGCTTAGGTTGGCATTTACTTTGGGTACACAAGAGCTGAAAGAGACCCAAGCTGCCTGCTTTTAGCAAGGCTGTTATAATTTCTCTTGAGAAATTAGAGGAGATTTGTTTTGATCCCACTGCATCTCGGAAAAAGTCTCCTGTATCCTTAGCAGCACTGAAGGATGCTCTGCTCTCAGGTGCACAGCATGTCCACAGCTCCTGTGGAGAATCACAAGGACTAAAATGAACCCAGCACCTCTCTGAATCAGGCTCCAAAACTGAGAGGCAGGACAGGGCAGAGCAGACCTTGCAGAAGCCTGTGGTGATACGAGGCCTTTCACTCCATCCTTGTATCACACCCTTTGTAGCCATTTCTCTTCCGTCAGCATTTTCTGCACCTGCGAAGGCTTCCCATTCAACCCGAGCAAGTTTAAAAACCAGCACACTTGGATTCCTAGCAAGAGGATCGGTTGTAATACAAGCCCATGAACTGCAGCGTGCTTCTGCTGAGATTACAGCGCAGCTGTGCTGAAACCGATCTGCGACAAAACTACCGAGCGGACTTTGTCTGCACACGCAATGCCACCCAAAGGAACATTTCCTTCCCTGATGCTGCTGCAGTTCAGGTTGTTCTCTGGACATTGCTGGCAACAGTTTATCTTTTGGAAAGAAAGGCTATTTGGGGTGTTTGATTTGCAACACGCTGTATCACAGAATCACAGAACGTTAGGGATCGGAAGGGACCTCAAAAGCTCATCCAGTCCAATCCCCCTGCCGGAGCAGGAACACCTACTGTACTGCACTGGAAATCTGTCCTACCTACTTCTCTCAAAGCTACTCTTTTCTTTGTCCATCCTTTGCAAATGGCTCTATATAAGAGCACCCTCCCCATCGCTCCCAAATCCCAGAGACTCCTTGGAGGCTGTGCACAGACTGTGGGATCTGCTCACATGGAAGCAGGTACAGAACTGCAGCCTTCATTCGAGTCCGCCCACAAGTCTGTGCATGATTTTGTCTGCACAGACCACTGAGGTGAGGAAACAACAGTGGCATCCCTGGTACCCAGTCTAGACTCCTGACCCCTCATGCATGAGTTCCAATGGAAACTTTCACTTCCATGCCATTCCCTTCCTTCCCTCCACCTCTACCACCAGTTTTCTAAACATTTCTATCTTAATACTGTGATCTTCCTCAGGCAGTGCGCCCCTTGCTCCTCAGCTCCTGGGATTTCCAGGTCCCTCTCCACTACTACTTTGTTTTCACACTCACCGGCTGCCTCTTGACACTCAGCCAGTTCTTCCACAGCAGGATCCTCAAGTGCTGAGAGAGCGCAGCCATCCTTGGCTGACCCCACCAAAAGCGAACAGGCTGCGTATTCTTCCTCCTTAGGCTAAGGAGGCAAAAGCAGAGGCTCTAACCCAAATGGGTATCCAGTGATCAATATCCAAACCCCCGTCTCTTCCCCACAGCATAGCTCTGAAGCAGCTACTTCATCCACTTGTGGCGGCTGTACTCGCAGTAGCTGCAGCTCTTGTCCTCGCAGCAATAGCTCCTAGCAAATTCAACAGGTTATTCTTCTCCAGGCAGGCAGGCAGACGCAGCAGCCTGCCTCCACTTGTGCTAATTACAATATCCAGCCTCTTCTGCCTGCTCGTTGTTCAAGCCCTAACCGATAAAATGGATAGCATTCCAAAAAGATGCTTCTGCTTAAACAAAAGGTGATGCACGCCGCCTCCTCCTCCCCATGATGAAACTACCTGTCTGCCCACACACTGCTTCTTCTGGAGAGGTGTCATCAACAGCAATAAGTTAGGCCACTTGCCAGGCCAGTCCAACTTCCCTGAGTTCACAGGGAACGGCTGGAAGACAAAAGGATCCACAGCATGCATCTTCCTGGCATTGCTGGTTTGGAATTAGTTTTTTTTAATACTTCTTAATGTCTCGATTAAACCTACCAATCCAGGGAAATTAAAAAAAAAGGTTAAAAAAATACATATAAATTAAAATCTCAGAGACTGGTCCAATTGCTCAGGTTCCTGCGTCTTCCCTTTCCTCTGTGAGATCAGTCCTGGGGTTCTCACTGATTGAATTCAATATAACACATCAAATACACTGTGAATGGGATTGCAGGGTCAGACCCCACAAATACTGCAGAGCACTAGTGTAGCCTGAACACTGTTATTATTCAACTGATCACTGATTTTTTTCAAGATAGTGGTAAGATACCTAAAAAACCAGCTAGAGATGAAAGGAAAGAATAAACTGCAAGTACAGAGGCAAGCAATTACAGCAGATGGGACTGCTCATTGCACCAAAGACTGTAACAAATCTGAGTTTTGAAACCAGATACAGACTTGTTTGATGAGCTCTGGTCCCCCTCGGGAAAGGAGCATGTTCACTCAAGTATCCTACCTGGTAACACTGAGATCATTCGCAAAGTACCTAGGCAAGCCATAGAAGGCTTCACTGCTATCAGCGTATTTCATAAAAGAGATTAAAAAAAAAGATTCTCCTACATGGCATTTCTTCCAGCCACAATCTTTGTGCCTCAAAATTGAAAAACTTCTTGAAGGAGTCCTTGCCAAACTTTACCCAGGGACAAAAGTGGAGGGAGCAGCCCTGCCACCCAGAATGATCTCGGAGCAGAGAAGCTTTGATCTAAGGGTTGCGAAAAGCCCTGAGTGAGAGTAAGAGAGAGGGAAGTGATATGGTACTCGGTGAAGAGAAACAGCTTCTCTGGATTGGTTTGGAAAGACTTCAAATGTGGGAACAGGAACAGAGATGGAGCAGTCTAAATAGACTGGGCATTCCGATGGTGGGAGTGAAGCCGGTGCTAAAGTAAGCCTAAAAGGCTTCCCTGGTTTTGATAGCGATGGGAAGCAACCTAAACATCTAACCTCCCAGCTCTATGTTCTCATTTTTTTGCTTACAGATGTCCTTAGGAAAGAGGGATCTTATGTGGGTCTGTGAGTTGAGAACAAGCACTGCTCCTCAGGACACTGTTCTACTTCAGTTACCGTTCATGTTCAGCTTACCATGTAAGAGGCTCAGCTGAATTAATTGCATTTGGTCCAAACATTATTTGCAAACTTGATTCACTTCCTCTCTAGGGCTGAAAAAAGAAATCCAAATATAAATAATTCTGCTCTGAGGGGGTAAGAGAGAAGAAATTTATAATTTCACCATTCACTGCTTTGCCAAGGTCTTTTAAGGCAAGCGTCTGATTACTTCTTTTTGGTATTCAGTCAAACAACTGTTTCAAAAGAACACTGTGATTTAGATAATAATTTTCCGAAGCAAATGCACATCCTTACTTCCTTTGTGGATTGAGTCAACAAACGTTCCCCTTGGGAAGTACCCAAAGTGTAATTTGTTTGAGTTCACCACTGTAAAAGCAGAATAACTCAATGTCAACTGGCTCTCAGAGCACCAGCACTCAACTCCCCAAACAGCATCCTGTTCTAGTTCAAGAACTGAAGTTGAGGACTTTATTAAGCCATTTAGCTTTTTGCTTTTTAATTCCTTAACAATTCCTGCAGATGGCACAGGAAGCTGTGCAACTACACGGCCACCCCTGGACAAAGTGACCAGAGCAGCCAGGTGCCCCAGTGACAATGCAAACGAGCGTATGGGCAGAGGGGGAGAGGAGGTAAGGGCCAAATTCTTCCTTCTCCCAGTAAATTTTCAGTTGGTTTATTCCACTGGTTGAAGAACTAGGGCTCTTCTGGGCTGAAGGGCAAATTGTTGGTTCGCATCTCAGGGCAGAAAAGCAGAATCTGCTTCTGTGACTGTGAAGATAAGGAGACCATCTGGGGAGCTCAGAACTGCGATGTCATCCAATGCAGGACTTCAGAGTCACGACTCATCACACACACTGCAGCGGTGGCCATGGCTCACAACACCATGCAGAGGCTTGTAGCCTCCAGGGCTTTTCCTGTGCTTCAAGAACTCACAAACTCTGAGACCTTTCCTTGTGATGTTCTTGCAAGCAGAGGAGTTCTTATTTCGGTAAAAATGAATGCACTCATGCTTCCCAGGTGTGCTGAGTTACCTCTGTGAGAAATGAAAGCTTAAGGAAATGATGCAAGACAGAATTGGTAAGAGAAGACGATAAAGTCCATGAGTTGATCAGCAAGAATACTGGAAACATGCTTGCAGGAGGACATGCACTGTGCAATGCAAGGGACGGATCCATGAACAGAGAGAACTGTCCTGTGGAACAACTGCAGCACAGGGCCACAGGGGGGGCGCAGAGGGCTCTCTCCAGATCTAACACACTGGGAGAGTGAGAAGAAACGGCCAGCCTTATAGTTAATGGGTCACTAATTGCCTGGTCAAAACATAGGTCCATGCACCAGAAAGCTAACAGCACCATAAAATGCAAGCAGCTGTTTGCTCATTAACCCTCTTGTTTTGGCTTTTAAGTGCAGGGGTAGCTGGAGCAAATCTGACAGGGCAGAATATTTACCCCCTTGAAGACAGTGCCAGAAGAGAAAAAGTATTCTGCTGGCTACCAGGAACAAACCTCAACCAAAACACTAATTTTGCAGTGACTGTGCATGCTGCAGCTAAACCACAGCAGAGACCTTCAGAGGTGAACAGTGGTTAGGTGCCCTCAGGGGCCCGAAGGAGGAGGGATCACACCAGCAGCGAGTGAAGAAGCACAACCAGATTCACTACCACACTAGAGGAATACACGCAAAGCTGAATGAACTGAAGGAGATCTGCAAGGGGAGCAACGGGGTAATGCCGTGACTCATGATGAGGCAGGACTCTGAATTCGGTGCTTTCCTCTTACAGAGTTTGCAGTGTCTTTAGTTACTGAACTTAGCTCAGGAGCAAGTCCAGACTGTGCAACAGATGGGCTTTCCTCATGGCTTCTGTAAGCTAATATTGACCAAATGTTTGACACGCTCTCCTTAGAGATCTCAGAGATGCTCTGCATAGATTTCAGCTGTGATCTCTTACTCACAAACCCAGTCAAGCCAAGGACTGCTTAGTAAGCAGCCTTTATCCCCTACCCCTATCTGCAAGCCATAGGGTACTCGCAGACCAGTGCTGAGCAGACCTCTCTGTTCAAAGGTAAGTGCACGCTTACATGTCCTGTTACACGGCACTTTGCTAAGTTCATATGCGCTAGCAAGGTGCTACGAAATACAAGTGTCACCATTTCCATGAGAACAGACACTGGAGCAGAACAGAGCAAGACAAGCCTTTATGCAATGGGTACGAATACTTTTCAGCTCAAAGCCCTTGGCTGCCCATTTTCATGGAGTGGCCCTCTATCAAAGAGCAGGCCTTCAAATGACATCCGAATATTAGGATGCTCTGAAACCAGAATGAGTAGGAATCAAAGAATATCACTTGGCCTTGCAGCACCGAGGAAGGTAAATGTTAAAATTCTATGGCCAGCTTAAAACATTGACTTCCTCACAGGTAGAGAAGGTGTTGCCTGAGGACTTGACAGCATCAGGCAACATGGTGCATAGTGCTGGATGACACTGAAATAGCTTAAGACTCTTGTGTGAACTGGAACACTATTTGCTAAATGATAGAGAGCTTTTGTTAAGCAGCCCACGGCATTCCCCAGTGAGACTACACATACTCTCTGGGCTGCTCCAAATTCCTTCCAAAGACATGGCAGGCACCTAGAAATGTAAATTCCTCTACATTTCCTGGATGCCTAATTTCAGGGACCTGAACAGGGCATGGTTTTTAGAGAGATGCTTACTCAGCTTTCTGGGGAAAAAAATTATAAAAGAGCCCTCAGAAAAACCAAAATGGGCAGCAATATCTTTAGCCACTATGAAAACTACAGGTAATGTGGTAGAGTTCAAGAACTGTGCTGCTGATTTTTGGCTCAAAGCCCTCAGATATTAACTGCTTATTTCTACATAGCAATCTTGTTTCCAGGAACAAGCCTGCAAACTAAGTGCAAGTTTTGGGATACTCTGATATCAGAGCAGTTTAGCACCAAAATCAAAATGTCTGAGCTTCCTGCAAATGAATCAGAGGGACCATAGCCTGAAAATGTGTGGGACAGTATTTTCAGGCGAGCTCATAATTGTTTGGGTTTTATTTCCTCTTATGTCAGCATAATTCTGCAGGAGTAGATTTAGGCAAGGGTGGAAAAAACCACAACTTTTGGTTTTAAAGCCATGATGCTTCTGTTCAGAAGTTACCAGCAGTGTTACCAGCCAGCCCTTTACTCATTGGCTCCTAAGGTCACCTTCATCTACATCCAGTCCTAGCAAACCTACAGGTCCATGAATCATTTCCCACCACGCCCAGCAGCTGAGGGTTTTATCTGTGAGGCTCCCACATGCTCACCTACCTTGCCACAGGCTGCTTGCAGGCTTCACACTGCCTCTTTTTCACCAGTTACAACCCGGATCAAAAATAAGTCAGAAAAGGGTTGAAGGCACAACTAACGGACAGTGAAAGGCAGCTGCTACTGATAAATCCTGGCATAACCCCAGTTTAGTCTCTCCCTGATACAGTAAAATTTCACCAGCAGAGCCACACACCTCTTCTATTCCACCCTCTTGCTCATCATATAAGCCCAGGCACATATGGCTCTTTAGGGTACATATTCAAGCTCACTAACTTGGGGTCCATTGTGCTCAGTTACCTATAGTGCCTCCTTAACTAAAACCCTTTCTCAAAATCTTCATCTTCACAAACCCACTGAATCCCAAGGCTTGAAGCAGGCATTACTTGACACAACAACTGGCATGCCTCCTTCAATGCAAACTTTCCTCAAAGAGCCTTGCTCTGTAAGAGCAAGCAGATACCATGGCAAGTTTCACTGCATGTCCTTTAACACTTCTCCCAGATTATTATGTTAAGACCAGATCAGATAACAGCATCCAAATCCTCTGACATTTCTCATTTACTGTTCTTTTGTGCATTCAGCTAGTTTCCAATCTGCAGGGCAGCGCTCGTGTCCTGTCATGTGAACCTGGCCCAGTGACAGTTGGACTAATTAGAGATCACGCTATTTATCATAAGACTGATAACAAGGTCAAAGCAAGGCCACTCTGAAAAATGGATTTGACTTTGCAAAGAACAATGGGTATTTCTAAGGCCGGGGACAACCGTGCTTTCCAAATTTAAGTGTCAGCAAAGCTGCCAAAAAACTCCAACGGGCTTCCAAATTAAAAGGTCTAAAGACAGACTGCAAGGACAAGGAAACAACAGAGGCAAGATGAGCTTGTGACACTGCTTTATCATGAGTGTGCTGTTCTGTATGCAATGGAAACACACATTTCCTGAAACATTAAAATTTTAAGTTAATTTTAACTATAGTCATCTGCACACGATGGGAAGAAAAACCTTCAGTCATGTGGATTTAGGAAAAAAGCTTTTTACTTTGGTAATAAATGCAAGATTGGCTTCACAGCCGGTTGACTTGAAGAAGTAGGAAGAAATAACACCGAGAGCATACATCTTGAATATTCTGCAACACAGAACTAGAAGTTCAGTATCAATAGAGCAGTGATCACCAGTACTGAAAAAGAAAGCTCATCTTGCTTCTTGCATATAAAAAGGGGACCAGCTAGCAAGTATTCTTATGTAGGCATAGACATCCTTCCACAGGGCTCCAAACAGTGGGCGCTGATGTAGGGACAGACATCCTTCCACAGGGCTCCAAACAGTGGGCTGAAAGACTCAAATATACGTCTAGGTCAAGCACAGATGAGAGAAGATGAACAAACAGCTGTCTAACTTGCAAAGCATGGGGCAAGACATTCTTAGGAAGGTATCTGATGGCCTTGACTCCATAAGGTCAGAAAAGAGCTTGTTATTTCAGTTCTAAGGGCACCACTAAAAAATAAGTCCAATGAAACCCCACCAAAAGAGAGGTAAAGCTGAATTTCAACTTGTTTCAGTACATTTTACTGAGCTGTTCAAAAAGATAACCAACTAGACCAAAAATCTGAGACAACCAATAAAGACAACCAAAGCAAAGCTTTGTTTAGCTCCAAACAATATAGGGTCTTTGGATATACAAGGCTGACTATGCCCAACACAAAATACTAGAAGTTCTTGGCCAAGCACACCTGACACAAAATACTAGAAGTTCTTGGCCAAGCACATACCTTGGCAGCAGACCACTTCAAAGCCCCAAGCAGCTTCAGCAAAAGCCCATGAAACTTGGTTGACACATACTGAAGACCACAGAAAGCTAGCAAAATGGAAGACATCACTAAGCAGCGAAGATAAGAGAACTTAAAAAGAACAACATGAAAAAAACCCATAAACTAAGGTTATTATAGGATAACACCTACTTATAGTCCAGTTTGTTCAGATTTAGTAACTGAGTGGCAAGCAATGTTATTTTCCCTATGGCTGGGGCATTCATACATGTTCCATCCCATATAGATTTTCTGTTACTTGAACAAGCACATGACTCTTCAGGCACTCAGCCTATTCTTCCTTTTCTCTGTGGTTGCACATATCGATGAAATATCTACAGGTCTGACAATTTCTCTGAGATTTATCCACCAGCATAACCATGTTGAATTCAGCCAACAGGTTTGGAAGCTATGGTGAAGGATGGACAAACAACCCCACAGACTCAATCTCTAAAAGGAAACAACAATCTGAGAAAGTACTCCAAGGACATGGAGTCACTATGCTCCTATTTAATAGGTTTCTAGGGTGTCTCTCCATCACAAAGTCACCTGGGTGTTGTTACAAAATCAGCTAATTAAAACCACACCCTGAGATCTAAACCAGTATAGGGAGTGCTGATGAGTAATGACAAGTTGCACAAGGGCTGTCAGCTTCCTATAGCTGGGAACTTGCTTGCTGTAGAAGAAAAATATATGTTGTAATAATCTCATACAAGCACCGCATGGAAGAGCACAGACAGAAGTAGAGAAGGGCTTGCTTACCTGCAGACTGTTTTTGAAAGCTCCTTGATTTATAGCAAAGGAAAGGTTAAAGAACCCTTTTCCCTCTTCAGGTCATGGATAAAAGACAGATGTCCCAAAAGAGGGTTTGATTCTCTGCCTCATACAATGGACATGGGCAATCTTCATTGAATGGGCGAGGCAGGGTGGCTCATCCTGAGGCTCAGCATTCAGCCTAGGAGAGAGTGCTCACCCTTCCTTTCCCTAATGACTAGCAACCCAGCAACCCTTTGGGAAAAAGGGTCTGGTCCTTCCTGAAGTCTTCTGATCTGATTCACTGAGCTGAAGGCTGCACAGTGCACATGAGAAGGGCTCATTATAAGGCAGGCTCTGAGTTTATGGCCTGGATCTCAAAATCTGTAGGGGCCTGAGCATGAGGCACACAGCGTGTACCTTGGAGAGCTGGGGAGCAGAAGTGGTATGCGTGCTGGGGAAGACAGCGGCTCCCTGGGAGTTGCTGTAAGATGTGCTGCCGTGTAACTGGGTTTCAATTGCAGAGCCAGAGTTTGCAATTAGCCAGCTGCCTGCCATCAGGATGCCCTCACTAGTGGTTGCATGATGTGCCCTTATCTTAGGAGATGCCCTTGATACAGAGCTCTTTAGCTACGGTATGCCCATCCCTGGATGACCAAATGGGTGAGACTCCACTCAAGATTTATACCTCAGAGAGCTGTCGCTGCTGGACTTATCTAACACCACACTGCAGTTCTATTTTTCAAGCAGGA
>NW_010157525.1:151401-168387 GCF_000695765.1 Mesitornis unicolor
GAAAGAGGGAAAGTTAAACTCAAGTACTGCTGGACAGACTTGCTCTAAGGGCACAGCAACTCCTGCATCCTCTGGATAGCCACAGATAGTCCATCAGACACAAAACAAGCCATGCTTGGTGGGCACACAGCAATCCACCACACAGGACCTGCTCAGCAGGTCAGACAGGTCCTGGTTGTACTGGTCCTACTGTACGTGCCCTGCAAAGCTGAAAAGCAAGTTGCCTAGAGCCATTAGTCCAGGACCTCTGCCTGTCTGCCATGCCTGGCAGAGCCCTCTGACTGTTAGCAAGGCTGCTTGGTGTCTGTGTTCTGGGCTCCTTGGTCCAAAGTCCAAGCCATCCCAAATAACTTGCTAGGTTTTGCAGATACTGAGTTGCAGAACTGGGCCAGAATTGCAGTCACTTCCAGTCTGGATGTCTGGAAATCTCAAGCAAATTACTCTGTCTGTTGCTTCTTCTATTTTTTTTAACTCGCCCAAACAAAATTTCTGTCTGGAAAAACTTTTAAATTATCAAAAACCCCACAGACTCCAGATGTGTGTGTCCTTTTAGATGCCGTTACAACTACCACAATAAGAAATCTGTTCTGTAAGACATTTATAGCCACAAAATGCAGCTGGACCAGTGGCAAGAGAGGAGCACAGGACAGAGACTGTGCCTGTGCATGAAGATGAATACCTTGTGGCAGGATGTTACAGTCTGTCTACAAAGGGCCCTGAAGAGCTTTATTATTTATGGATAGTACCATTCGTTAGAGTCCAAAGGTCTGCCCTTTTTCTTCAGCTTGTTTCAACAGACATCAAAGGAGGATTCAGCAGTGTCTTCCTCTCCGTTGCCAGAAGGTAGTAATAATAAAAACAATTGGGGCTCTTTGCAGTCAAAATGCTTATAAAAACCATTCTCTAATTATTTAATAATGAGACATTCGATGATACACTGGAAGCAACATTCATTGCCTCCAAGAAAACAGAAGTAGCAGCAGATGACTGCTTGAGGAAAAAACACCATGAAAGAGTGCACTCTCTGTAGACACTAATCTATGTAACCCCTCAAAAGGGGCTAGGTGGTGCCTTCTTTTCCAAAAATAATCCCAACACAGACTAAAATATACATATATACAAGTATCTCACTAGAAATTGGTGAACAAGCCTCAGTTTTGCCATTCTGATAATTCAAAGACAGCAGCGGGAACTGCTGAGATGGGATTGCGATGGTTACCTGGGATCTAACTTCTTCCTAGAAGTTAAACCAGAGGATAAATGTGGAGATAATATCCAGTGTCAGTCAGATGACATAGCAAGGCATTAACCTGCTTTAACAGTGCAGGCTGTTAAACTTGTATGAAGAAACCTAGATTGTGCAGATAATGTAACATAATGTGGAACAGAAAATTAGAAATAGAAATAGAAAATAGAAAATGCATCAGAAATCATCAACCAACAGATCGACCCTCTCCCATAGGAAAAACTTCTCCTCTCAGCACAAGAGCAGCAATATTGAGGAGTCTGTGATTCCTAGACACTGGATTGCATGACTACTCCAGCTAATGTAAAAACCAACATTTTGTCTCCTGCATTTACACAAAGTGAGTTAGAGACACATTAACTTGGTAAAAGTCTAGCAATGGAATAAAATATTGCAAGCAATTCTGTTCTGCATGACTATTTTCACATTGCTTTGGGCACAAAGGTTGCCCAAGAACACATCATTTTGAGACAGGCAAGAGTCTTGAGGCTCCATAAAGATAAAACACTGCATTCCTACACTACTGGTATTCAAAGAGACTCAGTCCCATATGCCAGTTGGATGCAATTCCTTACAAGTGGTCCAAATGGATGCTTTTGGACAGTGAAATTATCTTTAATTTAATGGAAAAGTTGATTAAAACCTTAATTTAAAAAAAAATCCTTATCAAACCTTGGTTAATCAGTGTTTTTGGGAAGGGAGACAGAGTATGACAAAAAACTCTCATGTGTGTGAGAAGGTGGAATAATTCCTCCCACATAGACACACTCTGGGGTGAGACTGTAGGTAGCTTCAGCAGCACCTTTCCTTGAATATTGAAGACATCCTATAATTCCCTTGATTTACAGAGACACGCATAGCTGTGGCTGGAATTCTTAGAGTTAAGTATCTTCAGTTACCTGAAAATCAGGTAATTTGGGGGCCTTTGACTCCACTTGGTAGTAAGGTAGCTTGGCAACGCTACATTCAGGTGCTTTCCTGTGGCAGAGGGCTTCACAGACTGTTTCTGTGCATGCAGCCAGCTTAGGGGCACTGAGTCACTCTCCTATCATCACCCTCTTCCCTGCTGCTGAACAGAGACCCATGGTGTGGGTAGCTCGCCCATACCATGGTCAGTATCACAGATGTGACATGCCCTTCTGCTCTGAGCTGAGCAGGAACGATGTAAATGCAGCCATGGTGAGAGGCAAGGTGTTATCAGGTGGTATCAGTCAAATTTCCACAGCTGGAGTACAGGCAACGCAGGCACAACTCTTTGCAAAATATCCCAGAAGAAACCATCTTAAAATTCTTAGTCCTTAAGTATCCCAAAGCCCCACTTCTACAATCATTTATAGCATACTCAACTTCACAGACAACTTTGATGTGGCACAGCTACCCACACAGGGGAAGAAAAGCCTGCGATGACATCCTTGCAGGACTGGCGCTCCAGATTGTGGGAGCCAGAGGCTTCTCCTTGATGGCAGGAAGGCACTTTGCATGCTGCAGATGCAATGCAAAGCACCACAGAAGTTAAACCTCAATATAAACATTGGCTAGAACTAGTTCATTATTTGAATCTCAGGAAAGCTGTGGAGTCAGGCATCTCCTCTTTTTCACAAGACCTCACACTGCCTTTTTCCTTCACTCTGGACTGGAAGTTGGGGACTTCTAGACAAGACTCTGTCGTATGCATTGGCTTTGAGCTTTTTTTTTTCTCATTTTCTGGGACGCACAACAAGCATCGCTTGCAGTTATTTTTTTCCACAGACAACAACCAACAGCTACAGAACCAACTCCAAAGGCAGCCTGGATCACGTTTCAAAAAGTCCTCACGTTGTGTGTGTGTGTGTGTGTTCAGGCGTGTGTATGCATAACTGAATTTACTGCGGCTACAGAACTGCATTTGTAGAACCGTATTTGATTTTTTTCCATTTTTAAGAAGGCTGTTATTCAAGCCTGTTATCTACGACAGTGAGTGTGTCTCAGGATAACATCACTTGCAGCAATTGCACAAACCAGCCTCCAACCTCTTGCCTTAACCTGCTATGCGACCCAGTGATCTGAAGCATGACACTCCTTGCGTTTTATTGCTGGCTGCAAAGATTTGTTCTGAGTCTCTTTCAGTGCCAGAGGTCTTTATTGCTAAATAGCCCTGGCTGTTGAGTAATACGTGAATTTAATGTACTCATACTAGAATGCTTGCTTGGAAGGTAGTGGAAATTCAACTTAAAACTGCAATCTGTTCTTGGCTTTTTTTTTTCCTCTTTTTCATTCGGTCTCCGTGTTTTCTCTTTGCTGTTCATAAACTACTTCCTGAGCTGCTCCCCACGCTGTTACAGCTTTTCATGAGGCCGACTACCACCTCAGTGCTGCTCAGGCAGATGAAAGAGATGATCTAGAGGAGGGAGGGGCAGGGGCAAGTCTCATAAAAGCAGCATCCTCCTGCTGCTGCTTTGACAAGACATGAAATAAAAAAGTCCCATTCTTCCCGACCATCTTATTAATAATCAAAATCCATCCACAGAAGAAAGCGTTGCTGGTAACATTTCAGCTGGCTGTTTGGCAAGATGCATGTGAGGAGGCCACGGAAGAATCTTATGAAGAAGAGCACCAAAGCCCATGTAGGACTGTTCCATACCTGGAAGAGGTCAAGGAACGTTTCTGGGGGCCAGGCTTTGGAGAGGGAATAGAAATCGTGGTTTTGAACATTCTGCAT
Organism: Mesitornis unicolor; assembly: GCF_000695765.1. Lineage (NCBI taxonomy): Eukaryota > Metazoa > Chordata > Aves > Mesitornithiformes > Mesitornithidae > Mesitornis > Mesitornis unicolor. The sequence continues at coordinate 155,346 of NW_010157525.1, forward strand.
CAAAGCTCTCTTGAATGTACCACTGCTGCCTCTGCTACTTTTTGCTAGGAAACAAAGAGCTGCTGTGACAGCTACCAACAGCTACAAGAGTGGAGCTATGTTACTACTGGTGAAAAAGCTCTAAGTCTGTAAATGTGTATCTGAACTTTTAAACAAACAAGTCTGTCTGGCACTTTTCACTGAGCTTTTCGGCAAGCACTCTACACTTCTAGCAAGAGCACTGACAGTTTCCAGGGAGCCAATCCTGTGTTTTATTCTGAAAGAACATTTGCAGTTTGGTGCTTTCAGGTATTTAATTTTTTTTCCCTCATGTTCCTTGTGTCAGGATCTGGTATGCAAGCGAGCGTACCATCTTTCCTTAGAACAGAAGATCCATTTTCAGCTCTCACAACTGAAAAGAAATGCTGAAAACCATAAAATCTAAAAAGACGCACATCAGAAAGAACACATAATGTAAAGATGTCATAATTTTTAATGCTTTGGGGTAGCAAAACTGAACTTGTGGTTTTCCCTCTCTGCCTGTTGCACATGAGAAATCTGATTCTAAGAGTTATGCTTCCTTGCTCTGTGAAAAGAAGCACACTAAGTAGCTATCTGTCCAGTTAACACTCCGAATTTTACTACCAAATATTGCAAGAAGCTACTCTCAAACAAGTTATAGATTCAGTATTATTTGCAGAAATAACAACAACCAGCAATTTGGCATACTCTGAGAAAACTGTTATTTTCTAATGGGCTGCTCATGGTGACCCCAGACAGACAAAATTAACCTAATAAGGTATTCATTATGTATCATTTACCAGCCTGTGCAAGTGTTAATCCAGAATGCAAGACCACACTGGACCTTTTAATAGACACATTTTTCTAACAGCCACTTTCTATCAGGCTAAATTGTAAAGCAGCTTAGCTTTTATCCTGGTGGCTGATCAAAAATATCCCTCCTCTCCTCTAGCACTGAGCATCCTGCTCTGTTAATGCTCCGCATCTCTTATCACACCTTTTAAGCCCTGTTCTGGGGATGAAGAGCATTGTGTCTTCTGGGACCTCTCAGAACATCTCTATTGCAGGCTCTCAGAAAAGAAGAAGAAGAAAAGACATCAAGCACAGAAGCAGTGGCCTACCATTGCAAGGCGATGATAGGAGATGGTTATCTCTGGCAGGTCACTGTGAGTTGGGATGTCCCACCTGTTACTGAGGTGAGTCTGCTCTACGTCAGAGCCCATGGATCAATGTGAAAATGAGACATTCCCCAGGTCAGTGCCCTGACTCTCATACACTGACGCAAACAACAGCAGCTGTTAAAATGTCGCTGCCTGTCGGGGCCCTGCACTCCAAGTTACCAGTCTCAGCAGGGAACAGCAGAAGCAATGGTGCCTCTGTGCCAGCGCTGCAGCACACCCACAGCACCCACCTCTGCTGGCAGTCCAGAGAGATGAGCCAGCCTGCACATTAGGAGCCAGGGATACTGGGATGCGTTCCCTGCTTCAAGACTAGTCACCCTTGGTGGCTCATTTTGACAGCAGCTGGGACCCCTGCAGTCTGATCAGCCAGGGCTTTGTGGTGCACTTAGTTCAAGTTTTAGCCATATGCCTCAAGACCATTAAAGCCAATCTCAACAGGCAAAAGTGGTTTTCAAATGGGACAGTGGCAAACCGGTTGCCTATGAAACAGACACTTACTCCTGGGTAAGTGCAGCAAAGCATGAAGCTATAACCTAAGTTTGCAGCTACCCAGAAGCTCTGAAAATATCAGGTCCCATTCTCAGGTACTGGTGAGCGCTTTGAGAAGTTCCTTGTGTATGGCTTTGCTATGGGACTCAAAGCTTCCCCACTGTGGGGGAAGTGACAGCTATCTCAAAACCAGGGGAAAACTAGTGCCATTCATCTCAAGTGATGAATGAGGTAACTCCCACTACCTGTTTTGAACCCCATGGGCTCCTGCACCCCCTTTCTGGAGTCTTTCCAGTCCTTGTGTGTCTGCCTTTACCTTGGCTGCTCTGCAAGGTGAGGAGGACCCAGTCAACTAACTCCCAAGTCCTGCTAACTGGCACAGAAGCATACTGCAAAGAGCAGAGATGAGTCACCTTCAGCTTTGTCCTGGGACAAATGTGCCCAGATGCCTGCTCCCCTTAGCTGCAGGAGGGACGCAGATACAGTATTTGATTTCTAAGTTCATGGGAAACCAGCAACTGCATAAGAAGTAAAGATAGAGAAGATGCAGAGATTCTTCTTCACTTTTTGAAGTGGCTGAAACTTCCTAAAGACTGGTGTTGCTGCGCTGTGGCTGAGGGAAACTCTTTCTCAGTTGCTGAAGAATTAAAAGAAGAAAAGTATGAACACGAAGACTGGTTTTGTTTTACAATAAACACGACACACAGACAGCTCAGCTGTGCCAAGTGCAGACAAGCACGGCTCTAAGCTGCCTTTCGCTCTGCAGGTACAGAGTCTCAGTCCAAAAGAGTGCCTCTCAAACTCTCCATAGCATGCTGGCCGGTACGGTCAGGGTGTTCCACGGCTGTCAATGCAGAACCCAAGGGTGCTTTACAACAGTGACAGGTGGGTAGGGAAATGCAGGCAAACAGTTCCCAGTGAATGCTAACTAGCTCCATCTGTGGCATATTAAAGGCCAACTCTCATAGGCTGAGGGGTTTTTTAATATGGAAGGCCCTTACCTTTGGGGTACAGTTTCTTCTCACTTGAATCAATGATCATTTGTTACATTAATTCAGAGACAAATCATCTACACTGCATTCATGCTCTTTAATTGTCCAGCTGGAGAAATCAATGGTTTTATTGAATTAGCTAGTTGCCACAGCAAGTTTTCTTTGATTTCCAAGGCTCCCATAAATCAATAGAAGTCTGTCATTGCCTCTAAGTGGAGCAAAGTCAGACCCCAAGTTACGCAGGTGGAATTCTCTGCATTACGTGGATATGGGGCTACACGGTGATTTGCTGAAAAACTATCTCCAATCCCTTCCTCCCCTGCCTCACCAGCTGCCCTCAGCTCATAACTCCACCCCTGCCTTATCAATTCTCATCTCTCACGCTTGGTATCTTCTGTTTTCTTGCTCCCTTATCAGCCTTTTCGGTGCTGTAGGCAAGATCTGCTGCTGCTGCCTCCATGCTGTCTGAGGTGCAGGTGTCTATGCCAGAAACATCTTCCCCTACACAGGCCTGCATCTGATAAATCTAAATGCCTCTCCAGGACTCTCTTACCCTGTGCTGTCAGCAATAAGTCATCTTTAATCAAAGCGCTGGTCCAAATATTTTGGTGTGGGTTTGTTGTTTGTTGTTTTTTTTTTTACAAAGGTAATTTTGTTGTTGTTTTCTACCTTCCCCATAAAACTGGCTGTTTTTTATCAGCACAGCTGGCTGGGAAGCATGATTCATACATAAATTACCACTTTTACTGCATTCCTTCCCTTTGTCAGCCCTTCTGCTGTCAGCTAGGTGGGACAGGACCATTATTCTTCAGTGTTTAGCAAACACTCTACACATAATGGGCGATACTGTAAATAAATGAAAGTAAGATCTGAAATCAAATGAAATCTGACTGACAGGACTTTCGTGAAACCATCTGAGCTTTGCAGGTTTTTAAGCCGCTGTGCTGCAGCGTTACATGGCACTTGCAATGGCTCTGCCTTAGTTCTGCAGTGTTAGACAGGATTGCAAGGGGATGGCAATGGAAATCAGGCCTTTAGCTCTTCTACCCGTGGCTCACTTCAGTTGATTAAGACTGATCTGTGCCTTATAGCTCGAGAAGCACCATGTAGCTTGTGACTGGCATAAAATGACGGATAGCCCAGCACTTATTGCCTAATCAGAATTTCTTCCTGGAAAATTGGGGAAGTGATAGATATTAATGCTAAGGAATGGCAGGCTGCAGGAGATGTCAAAGTGGAAAACTGATGGGGGCAATTTCAAGAGGCAAGTTGGCCCACGCTTAGCGAGTGCAGAAGTTCCCAAAAATACTGTGCAAACAAATTGTGATCATGTTGTAGAGAAGAGAACAAGGGGGAAAGGCAAGGACTGCAAAGATGACAAAGTGCTAATTGGAGCACAACTGTAAATGAGGAGAAAACAGTAAAGCAAGCTCAGACGGCTGCAGTGTTTCAGCTTCCAGGTGGAAGTAAAAGAAATGAGTAGCAAGATGAAAACAGAACTGGTGCACTGTATGACAGAGCTCGATCTGGAACATCAAACTGCTCTGAATAATACTACATGGTATTATTGGTGGAGTAATAGCACTGTTTACACAGTGCCAACAACGAGAGCCCTGTGGCACCACGTGTGTTTGAAATGGATACTGTTTGTGTAGTACTGCCTACCCCAAACACCCAGAACTTCCAAGTTAGGCTCGGAAACTGTGAAACTGCCTTGCAAATTGATGTGTTTATAAAAGCCCTCCATATATTCTGAACGTTTGTCTTCTAGTTTTCAACCTTTGTGCAACTTTGAGTAAAAAACATTTCACATGATTCAGTCACATGTATTTGTAACTCCTTGCTATGGTTTATGGCATCTGTGCATCCCCTAACACTGGGATTTCAGCCCCTTGCAGGAGTTAATCTAGAAATTAAGATTATCCCTATTTAAAATATTTTTATCTGCCCTGTTGTGATTAAACTGCCTCTTGCCTGGAGAAATTGTTCTTCGCCTGTGCGTGTGTTGTAATGTTGGTGTGTGCTTGCTGGGCACGAGATGAGTTAAATGGATGTGACCAGATCCAACCAAGTCTTTTTCCAGGTTCTGACAAGGTGTGTATTTATGTGAAAAGCAGTGTAAATATGTTTTAAAAACCCCACTTACTCTCCAAGTGTTCAGAAATAGCTAAATGTTGCATATTGTCAGCAAAATGTTATGGTTTTGGAATTCTGTTACCAGCATGTTTGCTTCTTTTCAACTACATTAAATCAGTAAGTAAAACACAGCAAAATAAACTGAAGTGTTATCTTGTCCTTATTAGACACTCAAGACTTACATGACAATGGGATAAGACCATAATTACGTGATTAATGATATTATCATTAATTAAAAACCAGGGCTGGAGAGAACATTAGTTAGGTAATTGAAGAACATGGTTGAAGTCTGTAGCTGTGTTTTGCAGAAAGTCCCATGAAGTTCCCTCTGGCCCTTCTGCCTTGGCCTGAGTCCCAGGCTCAGTTTTTACCACTGGATTCATATGTAGCCAAAATTGTCACCCCCATGCGCCTGTCAATTCATCCCAGGAAAACAGCTCCACACGATTACAGTACGACTGATCATTCCAGTGACTCCAGGACGAGCACCACTGATGGATGCAAAGACACAATTTCAATGCCTGGAACGTATGGAGACAGCCGAAAGCCAGTGCAGAGGAAAGGGGCGCTGCTGCAAAGCCAATGCTAATCCTGCTCTTGCCCCAGAAAAAGGTCAGACCCAGCCACCTTCTCTGCTGCTGATCTGCAGGAATGAACAAGCAAGTCAGGACACAGCTTGCATGCTGGCAAGAACCGCCAGCATAGTGACTGCATCTCCAGGGTAATTAATATCTGCCTCAGCTCTGCCTAATGAGGGGTGGTATTTGTCATCCCCATTCCAAAGGCTCCCTAACTTTTGCAGGTGGATTTGCCACATCCACACAGGCAGAGTCTGTGCCCACGATTAATGTAACCCAGTTCTGCCTGGGGCTTTTCATGAATAGATTTCAACTGCGCTGCGAATGCTGACACGCTGTTGCCCCCTGTTTGTGTGCAGGGAAACACCAACATCCCTCACTTGATTTGCACAGGATTATCATGTGGGAAGCAGAACTTGCATTTTCCAAGTCTGGATCTGCGCAAAGTCCGCTCAGAAGTTTTCCCGGGGACCCTGGTTAATGGAATAGTAGCTACAGGACTCAATCCTATTTGTCTGAAAAATATTATGTGGCAAAATGACATTGTTTATGCTAGGACCTGGAAATATTCAAGGCCTCACGATCAATTTCAAATACTTGGGTTGTACCGAAAAGCTGAAAAACTTGGCTTTGTTTGAGACGAAAAATCAAAGGGTTTTGTTCAATGATGTTTTCAGGGGAATAGAACCTTTCCTTTTCAAGTCATTCCCAGCCACAAAACTTCAGTGAGATAATTCTGAAAAACCAGATTTTGTTCTATTGCGACTGGAGACTCTGAGCAAGGGAGGTCAGAACACAAAGAGCGAGCCACAGCTTATTATGAATGCAGGGCATACAGGACAACAGCCTTTCAGAAAGCACAAGAAGCTCCTGGGGAATCCAAAGCCATTGAGTTTTGAACGCGGAAAAGAAACAACATTCGTTCTCATTTTTTTTCTCCATAGTTCTTCATTAAAATGTTATCCATGTTCTAAGGCCCAAATACAGTGATCTGGTCCAGTTTCTTGGGAGGGAAATAAAGGATGATTTATGAAAAAATATTTCACTTTCTATTTCCTTCTGGTTTTCTTTTTGCTGTTAAAATTAGACCATGTGTAAAATCAGCAAAATCTGAAAAGGGACGATTTGCTGCAACTGAGAATATCTTCTATTAGAATAAACCCATCTGCCAGTCAGAGACTGCTCCAAGGCTTTGCTGGCTGCAGCACTGCCCGCTATATGATGCTGCACATGTCTCTTCATGCAACTCTCTTTGTTTCTGATCTTCCTATTTAGCCATGATTTCTATTCAGATCACAAGGGCTTGTGGCAAGACCTGTTTTTATCCTATATTCTATCTCTCGGGGGTCCAGATCGCAGTTCGCTCTAATGTAACACACACGAGTCTTTCCAGGACAGCCTCCTTGCGCTACCTTTGGCAAACCACCGTTTTTTCAGACGTGTTGCAAAATGGCAGCTCTGTCTTGCATTTGCTGTCAGGTCTCCTAGGAGGCTGTCAGCAATCTGACAGGGTTTCCTGGGTCTGCAGTGAGCTGGAAACGAATACAGGCTCATAGCATTTGCTCTTCCCTGTAAGCCAGCTCCTGGATATTGGGCAGAAAGGTAAGGAGAAAGTTTGATGGAAGTGAGTGATAGGGTTTATGCCTAAAACTTTTTGTTGCCCGCTCAAGGAAATTACCTATCCCTCCCTGTCTCCAGAGCCTCTTTCCTCTCTAGACAAGTGTCTTGGAGACTTTGTGAACCAAAGATGACTGCGGCTGGACTGCTCTACAGAATGCCTGCATTCCTTCTTAGTATGTTGCAGGCTCTCTCGCCAGGCTTCACAGAAAGGTGAGGAGAAAGTTTGATGGAAGTGAGTGTGATGGGGTTTATGCCTAAAACTTTTTGTTGCCCGCTCAAGGAAATTACCTATCCCTCCCTGTCTCCAGAGCCTCTTTCCTCCCTAGACAAGTGTCTTGGAGACTTTGTGAACCAAAGATGACTGCGGCTGGACTGCTCTACAGAATGCCTGCATTCCTTCTTAGTATGTTGCAGGCTCTCTCGCCAGGCTTCACTGATTTCCAGATGCTTCTGGACTCTTTACCATCAGCCCTGCCTCTATTTGCATTGTGTACTAAGAAGAAGAACTTGATGATTTCCTCCTCTGCTTTCCTTTCTGCTGTAGATCTGCCACGCTCTACAACAGATGATACCTGGTGGACAGCAAAAATATGTCACCTATCCCTCCAGGCTCTTGCTGGGAGACAACACTCCACCCAGGGAGCATTTCATCATCTCCCAGTTCCTGTCAGAGCAAATTCCAAATATCTGGGGAACCACAATGAATTAACATGCAAATTGAATCCTAAGCCAAGATTCACGTCACTGTCATCTTTATGTATTAGACTGTAGATCATGAAAGGAATTATGCTCCAGCTGGCTAATTAAGTAAACATGAAGCAAACGAGTGTAGCTGACAGGGGCTAGGGTCTAGGAAGCTGGGTTCAAGTATTGGCTGAGGCAGAAAATTCTTCTGTAATGATAGGCAAGTTTGTTAGGGGCAGTTTTGAAATGCACAAACAACAACAGGCGGCCGTTAAAGGGACCTTGAAATCGACTCCTGTCCTTGTCGAAGTACAAAACAGATTTCAACTTCCTGTGTCATACAGAGCAGTAAGCCAAAACAAAGGGACTGTGAGATGAGACAAGTTAAATGAAAGGCTTGAGAGCAAAGCTTCTCCCTGTCCTCTGTGAACAGGTTGGGGTCTCCCACAGGGTCCTTCCCAGCACTTGGCTCAGCCCAAACTTCAGTGCACTCGGACAGCTACACCAAGTGCTCGCTGCTTTCCTGCTCATCCGAGGAAACTGTAGCCAAAAGATGGTGATTAGCCAGATTCCCTGTTTTAAAAATAAAGGTGCCATGTCTCACCCAGGCACCTTTGATGGTTCCACTCTGGTGCCGAAGAAAACCATCCCCATTTCAACTGTCCTAGCGCGCTCTGGTGGTGCTGCCCATGAGAGCCTGTTCCCTGCACAGCTGGGGAGCATCCCTGCGAGGCTGCTTGCCCAGGAGCAGCCTTCCCACCAAAGGACACGAAGTTACCCAATGCAGGTGTCCAAAGAGCTGGGGGTGAAGGGAAATGACTGTAAAACCAGTTCTGCTGGGAAAGGGGCAGTGATTTCAATGGTCAAATTAGAGAAGAGGTAAAGCAGCCTTGTGTTATTTCAGGATAATGTCGCTTCTTCACAACTACACCAAAAAAATCTCAAAATATTTTCCCTGCTCTCCTTTTCGATGGGTATTCTTCCTTTCCTGTGAACATAAAGAAACTCAAAAGTGGGTGGTTTTTTTTTTACTCCAAACCCCATATTTGCAATTACACACAGACCTGTTCAGTTACACCCTTCAAGCATCATCTTCCTCCTATACCCGCACCCTGTAATGTAAAACCACCACTGCCTCCATCCTGCTCAGCTGAGGTTGCTCTGAGGGCACACGATCTGTACAGGGGTTCATGGGCTGGAATTGTCTCACTGCACAGTGGTGGTTTCAGACAATAGAGTGAGCACCAATTCGCCAACAGGAGGAACTATTTCTTACCTTTTTATTCTTATTCTTCTTTCTATGCTTGGATAGGAACAAGCCTCTGTGAGGAGAGGAATGGGAACATTCAGAAAATAAATTGGTGTTCGGTTTATGCACCTTTGGGTCTCATTCATAATTCAGAGCGTTATGAGAATAACTCAGGTTGAAATCTACAGTATTTATTTCATTACAAGGAAATAGTTTCTTCGCATTAGAAAGTGATATCAAAGGTTTGGGAAAACTGACCATTTATGTTGATGCTTGAGCAGAGGACGTAACCTTCAAACCCCAGGTCAAATGGTACATGCAAAACTTTTTGGTGTCTCTAAACCTCAGCTAATAGTCTAGTCATCACCTCTGCAGCTACATGGGGCCCTGATCATAGATTTACAAGGACAGCTGGCAGACAGTGTATCAGCCCCAGGTATGTGATTTAAATGGGACCTCCCAAGGAACACAGTAAAACAAAAGCTGCCACAAGCTGATAAGGGTTGAGAAAGAAACTCAAAATGCATCACAGCTCTTGAGTCTCTCAGTTATTGTGGAGTACTCCCAGCCAGCCTGTTAATGACCTCAGCTGCTGGAGTTACCCCAAAGATTGGGTGGCGAGTGGCATGGGCAGTGTGATGCAGGTTTTGAACAAGGTTCCACAGAGCAGCAGCTCTTTCTCCTGCCATACACCAGAAAGACCTCACCCTGCAGTTCTCATGAACCCTTAAAGCAAAAGGCAAATAAACCAAAAGACTGGGTATAGCACTATCCACTGAGAAATAGCCTGTATTAAATCCACTCCCATCTCTACTCTTGTGTAACATTTAAGCCAGGACATTTGAAGCCTGCTTGATCATGCACCGTCATGAGTACTCAACTTTATGGTAAGTAATCACATAATACTGAGCGCAGGGGTATAGACGAGTGTTTGCAAGAATGTGGTCTCTGTAAGACCAGAGCGATTGAGGCCCAGTGTCTGTCAGACAGCACCCTGAAGGAAGATACCAGATACCAGAACGATGCAGATGATAGCAGCGTGAATGTAACATCTTCCTCACTTATACTTCCTTGCTTGCCATTTAAATAACTGTCAGTGAAGAAAACAGAAGTTTGGGTAGGACAGAGATGTATTGGCCTTACATCATGCTAAATATCACCATGCTGAGACATCGCAACCTTTGCTCGAAGGCAACTCAAAGAGCATAGAAGAGGCAAGGGGTTGTTTGTATGTGAAAAGGGTGTGGGGAGGCATATAAATGAAAGCAGGGCCTGGTTAAGGCAAACAAATTTAGTAAGATGAAGACTTTCAAAGCTGAAGATTGTTTTTTATAAAGGCAGAGATGCCCACAATATCATGCTTTTCCAAAGCAGCCTCATGGCAATAAGACGCATTTACTGAGGAAGGGCAGATCCAGATCATTTCCTAAGCCAGGGTTGTCTCAAACCAGACCAACCAGAGACTTCCACTTTGGTTTCCTGCATTTTCGCTGGGTCTTCCTTCGTGCACTGCTGGGCCCAGCCCAGCCCTCTGTTAGCCCCCAGGCAGCTGCAATATTAGCTGGAGAATCCTAGCTTGTTGGCTTCCTACCCTAACAAATAAATACACAGCCAAATTAACCTGTTTTCTCTAAACTCCTCTTGGTGTGCTACATGGGAAAGAAAACCAAACAATAGAGAACAGACTCATAATAGGGACTCAGAGCCAAGCTAAAAAGCATTGCTATTACTCCCTACAGTCTCAAGAGAAGGCAATCCAGAATATTGTCCTGACAACAGCCAAACCATGAACACCTTTTTATGTCTCTATTCAGCTTCATCCTCTTTTTACTTGTCTTTATTAACGCAGCAGAGTACATTGCTAATTAAGCCTGATTTTTCTTTCTTGGATGTAGGCCCTGCTATGATTTAGAAATAACCTTAATCAGGTATTTGTAATACTAGTATTTACCTCTTGTTGTGATTTCCAATATGATGTTACTAAACTCTTGGCTCAAGATGAGTTTCTGCAATGGTTTAAAGCACCAGGAAAAAACTCCAGTGAGATCCTGTTCCTACTGAAATAATGATGAGGCAATGAGCAGAGCACAGGATATTTGAATATCCTCTCAACATCACAAAAAGCAGTTAATTAGTTAAGCTCTATAAAGCAAAACTAAGCCTTTGGGGAGGCAGACTGTTTATGTTCCCTGCATGGCCATCCCGAAGACAGGATATTATCTGTCACAGCCAAATTCATACCCCCCTCTAGCACACAGCCAGAATGCCCCTTCTTGGACATCAATCCAAGAGAGGACATGGGGTAAACCCAAACCACCCTCCTGCCACGCAAGCCCATGTGCAAACAGAAAACTCATCTCATGTGCCAAGGGACAACAAACTTGGTGGACAAGCTAAAAAAGCAAATGCCACTATTTACCCTGGCAATGTCCCTCCAGCTGCTTATCTGAAAGCAGAAGCGGCCCTGTCCTCATGAGCATGAGCTGACGTGGCCACGCAGCTTCAGCAACATCACAAAACACCCTGCTTCACAAACAGCATGTGTGCTGATCCTTAGCTTCTCAGGCACGGCACCAGAATACACAATTGCTCTCCAACATTGGATAAATATGCAGAGCTCTGCCGAATTTTTCATCTTCACATACATTAATCATCCCCAAAGCCCACCTCAGCTGTACAGATCTGTACTCTTTGTACAACTTTTATTCTCTCAAAGGTGTGTATTTTCATAATGATAGTGCTCATGTACCACTTAGCAGTATATTTTCATTTGGCCCCAGCCGCACTTCTGAACAGTAATTTATTAGTGCTTGTCACTAGCTGCTACTAAGAGTAATACATATACTGGGTTATTTAGTGTGTTTAGTATTTCTTGCTTGACTCTTTCTTACACAGACAATACTGCCCAAGCCCAGAGATTCACAAATCAAAAAAGCCAAGTTTCTGGGCCTTCCAGTTGCGCTTGTTTTGCAGTTTCCAGCTTTTTGTCTACAAGATCTAGGGACCTTCATTTATTTGTTCTTTTTTAATGAAAGTGGAGAGCCTAATGCATTCTGTCTGCTCCTGGAGCTAAAAGTGTACAATTAATACCTATGTGGACAAAGGAAACATGAGAGAAGGATGTCTCAGGGACCTGCCCACGCTGGCTTTATTGCTTAAGGACCTGATCAAAAACCCATATACTAGGTACCCACCACCCCAGATGCATCACATCAGGGATGTGCCTGTTATACAAAGGCAACGAGGTCCCAGCTTGCAGGACCTGACACCTGCAAAATATTTGCCAGTTTGCTGGGCAATGCTACCCACTGGCAATGGCAGCACTGGCTGCGTGCTGCTGAAGCGACAGGACAGCCATTGAGAGGCCTTGTGTGAAAGACAGCCAGGGGTTGAACTGCAAATGACGTGCAGAGCTCCCTACCTGCAAAGCAGGATGGGCTGCTGCTGCCCCACAGCTGCACTTTAACCCAGCTGGGCTGTACAGGGGCACAGAGGAAATGTTAACCAGTGAGGTTAAAACCAACGTGTTCTGTCAGTGCTGTCAACAACCTAGAATGAAACCAAGAACAACTCTTTTGCAAGGAGTTCCAGGAAAGCTGAAGGCCTGAAGGGGACAAAAGCTCTCCTGGTTAATTCCTCTTACAGAGAAAAATAAAAAAGAAAAGGAAGAATCATTTTACTATTTAAACATTTTTTTATCTTAGGAGTTGGTAAACAAGTGTTTTGTCTTTGCCTCTGTTCATCAGTAGATTATGAGTGCTGTGAGAGGATTTTCCACAGATGAAATTCCAGTATTTCTGAAAAAAGTTGTCCTTATTGCACCACCATTCACTGCAATGAGGAATTGCCTCACCTACACCTCATTTTTCACCTCTTTACTAACTTGGGTTTCCTGTCACTAAAGAGGCCCTACAAAAACCTCCACCTTGGCCTGAAGATGCTTGGCCTGCATGGACCACACTTGTGACTCTGTCTCCAGCGGGACCTGCCGAGGGGGATCACCCCCAGTCGCAGCCCAAACCGGGCTGCCCTCCGTATATCCCACCACGGGGAAGAAACCCCCCTCCCCAGCGCTACTGCCTGCCTGCGAGCCTTTCCCCCACGGCTAACACC
>NW_010157526.1:0-11933 GCF_000695765.1 Mesitornis unicolor
GTCCACCAGGACCCCCAAGTCCCTTTCCCCTGTGCTGCTAAAAATAACTTGTTTACACTGAAACCACTGAATAAAAATTGCATAGTACTAACAGTTTCTTTCACTTTTTTATCATTAGCTTTTAATGTAAACAAAATGCTGAATTTTGCATTGTGTACTGGATTTGGCTGGGATGGAGTTAATTTTCTTCATCATAGGTGGTATGGTGCTGTGTCTTGGATTTGTGACTGAAACAGTGTTGACAACGCACTGGTATTTTGGCTACTGCTGAGCAGTATTTGCACACTGTGGAGTTTTCCTTTTTTTTGTCCTCAGCTGCTGACTGCTCTTCCCCAACCACCTCCCCACCCCAGAAAAAAAAAAAAAAGATGAGTAGGCTGGGGGTGCACAAGAGGTTGGAAGGACATGCAACCAGGAGAGCTGACCCCAACTGACCAAAGGGTTATTCCATACCATATTATGTCATTCTCAGAAGTAAAGCTGGAGGAAAAGAGGAGGAAGGGGAGTGTTCGGGGTTATGGCATTTGTCTTCCCAAGTAGCTGTTATGTGTGATAAGGCCCTGCTTTCCTGGAGATGTCTGAACACCTACCTGTCGATGGGAAGTAGTGAATTAATTCCTTATTTTGATTCGCTTGCGTGCACAGCTTTTGCTTTACCTATTAAACTGTCTTTATCTCACCTCATGAATTTACTCAATTTTACCCTTCTGATTCTCTCCCCTGTCCTACTGAGGGGGACTGAGCAAGCGACTAGATGGGGGCTTAGCTGCTAGCTGGAGTTAACCCACCACAATCCTTTCTGGTGCCCAATGTGGGGTTTTAGAGTTTCTATATAATGACAGATTTGTTCTGAGTGTGCTAGGCTACATTTATAGCTGTTATAGTTGATTAGTTATTACTTGATGTTGTGGTTTATACAGTTGTTCTGTCCCACCTGGGAAGGGGAGTTGGGAAAAAGAAAGGAAATCCATGAGTTGAAATAAATATAGATTTAATAAAATAATAACAATAAAAACTAATATTAATAACAGTATTAATATAAAATACATAGAGTTATACTCGGCCAATACAGTGGGGAAGTAGGCCTCAGGTGTAGGACAGAAGACAAGTCACTCGAGATGTCAGCCATCGAAAGGGAAAAAGGGAAGAAGAAGGGCCATCCCCAGCAAACTCCCCAGTTCATCGCGAACATGACATTTATGGTATGGTATAATACTAATTGGTCAGCTTGGGGTCAACTCCCCTGGGTTTCCGCTTCCCCCAGCCTTTGCACCTGTTTATTTCAAGAGTGCTGAAGTCCTTGATCATCACATGCCAGGATTAGCTGAAAAACTATAATAAAGTGTCTTATCACTTTGTTCCCATGAAATATTGTGTTGTAGTCCTTACAGAATTACAGTTTTCCTAAACAGAAAACTGACTTTAAATTCTGTCCCAGTAAACCAGGACACTTGACAGGTTGTTACTTGCTCTTGCTGGTCACAATGTTGACTTCTTTGTTCTTGATACTGGTTTATTTGTTCCATCATCTGCTCCATGGCATTCTCCAGCTCTTGCTCTACCTCACACTCTAGAGCCTGTTAATGGCTGCTTTTGGCTTTTGCCATTTTCTGTGCTGTTTATCACTTTGTTGTGTTTTGCCTGGGAGAGCTATGGTAAAAGCACTGACCTTGAGCCTAATCTGATGTTTTTGCCTTGCATTTCTATTGTCCCAGTACTCTGGGCACCAACTCTCAGAGACAATTAGCAATTACACCTTTTTCCTCTTCTTCTCCGGGAGCCATTTTGTGGAAGAAATAAAGAATGGCACCTCCTCTTTCTTCTCAGAGGTAAATGTTTCCTGCCTTGTTACAATGGTTCTTCAGTTTCTAGAATATCCTTGTGTAACCAGAATGCTTATATTGTTATGTGACATGAATCTAATTTTTGCTTTTCAAAAGGGGTAACTGACTAATTCAGAATCCCATCCAGGAATGCGCCCTGAGGCACATGGGTCATGGGTGGCAAGGTGCATGGGAGAACTTGGGCAGGTACCTTGAGCATTTACCCCCTGCAGTGGTATGGGATTTGAAACATGAACAGGCATGGAATGCTATTGAAGTGACAGAATACTTGATGAAATGATGCCTTGTTTATATCAGAGACACAACTTGTAGCTCTGTTCTTGGGCCTGCTCTACCTCTAGTGAACCTCTGTTCAGCACTTGAAGGGCTCAAGAGGGTCTCTGGATCTGAGAACATACAGACAGACACTGTAGCTAAGCCAGAGACCCAACCTTCAACTATAACAGTCATTCCTATAGTCAAGAAGAAACAATGGAAGCAGAGGTCCACTCGTTTAGTAAAGGAGGAAGAAACTCTTCCTGAAGGGAGAGCAGGAGGAAGAATCAGTAGAGGTAGCCTGTTCTGCAGCAGAGAGAGCAGTCACAAGAACAGGAAAGGAAAGAGACTGAAATCATAAGTCAGAAATCACACAGTCCCAATCCTTGAGCAAGCTGTGAGATATGTGGAAAGATTATGGCCACCAGCCAGATGAGCAAATTATCACCTGGTTGCTCCTGTGCTGGGATATTGGGGCCAACAGTCAGGAATTAGAAGGTAGGGAAGACCATCAGCTGGGATCTCTAGCAAGGGACCATGGAATCAACAAAGGGACTGAAAGAGAGGCAACAATCCACAGCTTCTGGAAGTGGCTCCTGTTGAGTGTGAAGGCAAAGTATCCCCTCAAGGAAGGTCTTGTAAACTACCGAGGCAAGCGAAGCACAATTTAGGAAGGTATTCAGTATCTGAGGGAATTAGAATCATAGAATGGTTTCAATTGGAAAAGACCTTTAAGATCATCGAGTCCAATCATCGATCCAGGCCTAAGTCCGCCACTAGACCATGTCCCTAAGAACGACATCTACTCATCTTTTAAACACCTCCAGGGATGGTGACTCTACCACCTCCCTGGGCAGCCTGTTCCAGTGCTTGACAATTCTTTCAGTAAAGAAATTCCTTCTAATATCCAACCTAAACCTCCCCTGGCACAACTTGAGGCCATTTCCTCTTGTCCTATCACTAGCTACGAGGGAGAAGAGACTGACCCCCACCTCGCTACAACCTCCTTTCAGGTAGTTGTAGAGAGTGCTAAGGTCTCCTCTCAGTGTCCTTTTCTCCACACTAAACAACCCCAGCTCCCTCATTCATTCCTCATAAGACTTGTGCTCTAAACCCTTCTCTCTTAATTAGCAGTAGTAGAGGTGACCTACAGCAACCTGAACAATGACCAGGCCTCCAAGGATCCAGATGAAGTCCAGTATTTGTGGTCTATGTGGCAGAAGTTTTTATGGAACACACTGATGTTGTACGCCAGCACCCTGGTGATAATGGACCAGACAGACATTGAGGCACCAGCTGTGGAAAAACTGGCCTGCCAGCTCTGGTGCTCTGAAGAGAATCTCTCTTCCTCCCTGACCCTACAGGGCAGTGAAGAACCTGTCCCAACAGTTCCAGCAAGTTGAAGGGATATCTCTTTCTCCTTACGCCTACAGTCTGATGTCTCAGCTATCAAGAGTGCCATATGAAATCAGTCTTTCACTGCTCAAGGGAAAGGGAATTGTGGGTGCACACCGTATGCCACCCTGTGGTTCTAGCTCTGCAATCACAGGAAATACATGAGGAAGTGGGGCATTGCACCTACCTGAAGCCTAGAAGACCACATACATGAATTGCAAGGAAAACAGAAGCCAAAAAGGCTCCATCCAGAGAAGATTACTGCTCCGGTTGCTGTTGAATAATTCCCCAGGCACAGTAGAAGGACTGATCCTCCTTTTGATCCTAATGAAGGGACTTCTGGTTTGCAATTACAGGAGTTGGGTAATAAATGCTCCAACCAAGAACAGAGGGGTCCTGTCTCTGTCCAGACAGAGGAAAGGGACAACCAGGTTTATTGGACTGTGTAGATTTGATGGTCTGGCACATCAGATCCATGGGAGTATAAGGCTTTGGTGGGCATGGGTGCACAGTGTACCCTAATGCCATTAGGGTCCTGCGGAGACGGGATTTGGAGGATCCAGTAACGACACAATATGAGTTATACCAGGAAGCTCAATTTTATTCACAATTACATGCTCTTATATAGGTATTTTTTAACAATTCATCATGACACGGCACTAATCCTACAAGCTAATTGCTTTAAGCAGCCTTCAGTCTTCTATTCTCTTCCAATCACACTACTTCTAAAACCCGCCTCTCCCGGACCTTAGTTCCTTATCTTATATAACATGTCTAACTCCCTCTTTGTCAAGGACATCCTGCCCTTGCAGCCTACTGCTAAGCTTGCTGTTCTAGGCGCTCCTTGAGTTGTGCTCGCACACCTCCTTTAATGCATAGTGCCCTTCCTGCACAAACCACTCTTCCACAGGGTCCAAGGGGGTGGAACCCATCAGGATTTCTGGAGAGACAAGGAGATCCCAACAGTTGCCTGCATTTGAGGCTGAAGCGAGCCTTACGGGATAAGTAGCAGAAGCATCCTAGTGTGACCAGCCCGGAGGCTCCACGTATCCTTGGCATAGATTATTTCAGGAGAGGGTACTTCAAGGACCCAAAAGGGTACTGGTGGGCCTTTGGTGTAGCTGCTGTGGATGCAGAGAAGATTAAAGAGTTGTCTACCTTGCCTGGTCTCTTGCAGGACCCTTCCATTGTGGGGTTGCTGTGTGTTGAAAAGCAGCAGGTACCAACTGCTACTATGACATTGAACCAGTGGCAAGATCACACCAACCAAGACTCTCTGATTCCCGTCCATGAGCTGATTCATCAATTTGAGTCGAGTGATCAGCAAGACTCAGTCACACTTGAATAGTTCCATATGGCCTGCAAAAGTCTGACAGAGGGTAGAGACTAACAGTGAACTATCATGGCCCAAATGAAGTCATGCCACAGTTGAGTGCTGTTGTACTGGACATAGAGGAACTCCAGTATGAGCTGTAGTCAAAGTGACTGGTCTGTGGATAAGTCCAAGCTAGAGCAGGTACACCCCTGTGAAGGGACTGTGGCCTGTAGATAAATCCATACCAAAGCAGGTATGCCCCCAAAGGGACTGCAGCCCATGGAGGATCCATGCTGGAGCAGGGGCAAGGGATGGAGTTCATTGCAATGTTAAACTCTATAACCTGGTCCTAAAGGACCAGGGGTGGAGATTGTAATGGATATATGTTTAAACTGTTGTAACCCATGATTTGAGTTGTATGCTATAAGAAGTACTATAACAGGAACCAACTGAACTAATGGTGGATGAGCTTTGCAGGAAGCCACACAACTGCAGCAGTAACCCAACCTGAGCTGGCTTTGGTGCCCAATAACTCCACACAACATACCACCTCTTCTGTCCTAAGTCACCACCGGAGCCCAAGTCACTGATTAAATTAACTTAATGGACATCTTATGGACACTTGCGGGGGGGGTTGATATTCGTATGTATACTAAAGGATAGAAAGGGGGTGATGGTGGTTAATGAGAATGTAGTGTGGGATACAAGCATGATGCAAATGGTATGGAATAAGGAGTGAAGATTTGTACTGGTTTTGGCTGGGATGGAGTTAGTTTTCTTAATAGCAGCCTGTATGGTGCTGTGTTTTAGATTTGTCAATAAAACAGTGCCGTGGTTTAGGGCTGGGATGGCCACTAAATCCTGGACAGATGCTCTCTATTAACCTCTCTCCCCTCCCCAGAAGGGAAGAGAAAAGAGAATAAGGGAGAGAGACTTTACCGGTTGGAAAAGAAAACTAACATTTAATAAAACAATAACACTAATACAAAAGGATAATGATGTAAATAGGAAAATAATGAAATACATACAGATATGTACAAATATATATACAAAACCAATATAAAATCCTCCCTCCACCCTCCCCCAATGACGTATACGTCACCAGAGGCTCTGCGGAGCAGGGCACTGGAAAAGTCCCAGTCCGGACTCAACAGCAGATGGGAGCAGGATGCAGGAACACACGAATCAGGATCAGAGGCAGATGAACTAGCAGGGTTCTGCTCGGACTTCGGCCATTGCAGGAGAAGAACAACAGGAGGGAAGGGGTCAACACAGAATCACAGAATATTAGGAGTTGGAAGGGACCTTGAAAGATCATCTAGTCCAACCCCCCTGCCAGAGCAGGATCACCTAGGCTAGGTCACACAGGAACGCGTCCAGGTGGGTTTTGAATGTCTCCAGAGAAGGAGACTCCACAACCTCTCTGGGCAGCCTGTTCCAGTGCTCTGTCATCCTCATAGTAAAGAAATTTTTCCTCATGTTCACATGGAACCTCCTATGCTCCAGCTTGCTCCCATTGCCCCTTATCCTATCGTTTGACATCAGTCCTATCATTTGACATCAAATGATCACTAGACCCTTGTCCCTAAGCATGACATCTACTCATCTTTTGAACATCTCCAGGGATGGTTACTCAACCACTCCCAACTCCCTCCTCATAAGGGAGATGCTCCACTCCCTCAATCATCTTTGTGGCTCTGCACTGGACTCTTTCAAGCAATTCCCTGTCCTTCTTGAACTTTTTTCTCTCCCCATTCTGCCCTCCCTTCCCCAGCAAGTAGGCTGGAGGTGGGCAAGAAGTTGGGAGGGGACATAGCTGGGACAGCTGAGCCCGACTGACCAAAGGGATATCCCATACCATATGACGTCTGCTCAGCAATAAAATTGTGGGTAAGAAAGGATGAAGGGGAAACATTTGGAGTTATGACATTTGTCTTCTCAAGTAACCATTACACATGATGAAGCCCTCTTTCCTGGAGCTGCCTGAACACTTGCCTGTCATTGGGAAGTAGTGAATGAATTCCTTATTTTGATTTGCTCGTGTGCTCAGCTTTTGCTTTACCTATTAAACTGTCTTTATCTCAACTCACAAATTTTCTCAATTTTACCCTTCTGATTCTCTCCCCTGTCCTGCTGAGGGGAAATGAGCAAGTGACTGGATGGGGGCTTAGCTGCTGGCTGGGGTCAACCCACCACCAAATGGCAGAATAGCGCAGAAGGTTCTTTTGTGTCAGTGATGACAAGGTTAGAATTAAAAGCTTCATTCTTTTAAGTATATGGTGCATCTCTTAAAATTTTATTAAATACTCCAGAGTGCTCCCATTTTTTGATAGGAGAGGACTACTGCTTAGTTACTTTTAAACACCTAACCTATATTTATGGATGCACAAATGGTTATTCATTCAGTTAAAAAGTGGAGAAAAAGAAAAAGCCACCAAACCATCATTTTTTTCATTTTTTTAAAAGGAAACACTACCTAAGAAATAGGGAAAAAAGTATTATAAAACATTTAATGCACATGTGAATAATCAGAATTTTATCTGCAGAAATAGTGTATTAGTCAAGGACTTTCTTTACCATTTGTAAATGGACTGTTATAGAAGATTTAAAATTAATTTAAAGCTTATGTCTGAATTATAAACCTAGCATTGATAATAGTTCTGCATTAAGCAGGAGGTTGGACTAGATCCTTTCTGACTAGCTTTTTTATTCAGTGAATTTTTTAAATGAAATTATTAATTAGCTATTATTTTTACAGGACGTTGAGATATATTTATGGATGCTTGCAGAAGTCTGTTCAAAACAAGTGGCCAGCTAATACCACAATGAGAACAAGAGTTGTTAGGTAAGTTGCTTGTCACTTTATTCTATGCTGAAAATAATCTTTGAACATCTTATTACTGTCATACTTCAGTGTCCTTATCTATTTTTTCTTTTAGTGCCAAAACTTTATAGTACTTTTATAGGTTACAAGAATATTTAAGATTATTATAGTACTGGGGCATGATATCCCAATTAAGGATTGGGAGCTTGCTAGATTCTTTGTCATGCTGTTGGAGCCTTGCTAGAGGTGTAGTACAGAGGTCAGTATAGCTATACTTAATAGCTGTAACTTTGAATTTACTTGTATTTTGTTAAGTTTTACAAATTAATCTAAAATATTGATTTCCTTTTTCACATTGGGAAGGTGAAAATTTCTCTCAAAGCAACAGTTAATCTTTGTGAAACCTCTGGAGAGCAGTGACCTCTGAAGATGATGTTTCTGTCATATGTCGTCTGAGAGGACCATGCCTTATCCAGGGACTCCTATGTAATATGTGTTAATTATTAGAAAAATCTTACACATACTAAGATGAATGTCCTTTAAAATGCAGACATAACATGTTAAGGAAACTAATACCTTCTCAGAAAGGAGATTGGATTATCATTAGATTTCACTGAGGTACTGTCTGCATTGGAATATATAGTTCTCTGCTTCAGTGAAGACTCCCAGTACTGATCACTCAGAATCAACACCCAGTGTTGATTTCTCAAAATACATATTTCTAGCTGTCCCAGTTTTGTTTAATTTTTCTGCTCCAGCCCAATCATCTGTATACTTAACAAGCAAGGTAGTGCAAGGTAAGGCTTTGATATTGATGTAGTGGAAAACCAGTCTGCTGGTAGTGTCCACACACACTGAACAAAATGAGAGGTGCATTCGATTGCTTTAGTTGGTCCATATGCCACTTCATTTTATAGCAGTCTTCCAGAACTATGGTTAACCTGAGATAGATATTTTTTACTTCAGCTGTCAACAGAAAGTTAGATTTTACTCATACTAAACTGAAGGCTATTTTGAATTTCTGTTTAGTAAATTCATAGTTCTGCAGTCAAACTGAGCGCTTTTCCCTAGCTTTCTAGATTGTCTGGGTGGCAGCAATTACTTCTGTGAGGAAAGTATCTGATCCAGTATTATTCTTCTAGGATAATAGTGTACTGTTTTCAGGATATGGATTGGTTCTAGCTGAACTATGTCATGTTGCTGCCAAAAGAGAGGTTACATTCTGACTGTGCACTCTTGCTCTTCTTATGTTTGCTTGGGGAAGCGAGTGGCTGCAGGATTAATTACTTGCTGTAGTAGACAGTGGAACACTTGTGGAAGGCAGGAGATGAAGTGCTCTTCCTTTTTAAAGCCAGTGTGGTCTTAAACTACAAGCTTCAAAATGACTTTACAGTTAAGCTTTTTTCCAGGTGGTTTCAGGTTCACCTTAATTGGGAAATCAATATGCCTGTTTTTATTTCAGTTTTCATCATAGCTGAAATCATAACAAGACATTCTTAATTAACAAACATATTCATGGAGCACAGGCTGGTTGGTTGTCATCTGTCTCACAAAGATTTCCACACTGACTTAAATGCTTAAAGACTACATAATTTTACATTAATTCTTTAACTTTATTGTTGAACAAAATATCTTTTTTTCCATTTCAGTGGCTTTGTTTTTCTTCGACTGATTTGTCCTGCTATCCTGAACCCAAGGATGTTTAATATAATCTCAGGTGACTATGCTTCAGACTGAATTAATACTTTATATAGTAATAGGCATGGACTTACTTTAGTGCCTAATTTAGCAAAATATGAAGTCTTTTGAACACTGTCCAAAGTCATGTTATCCATGTCAATTGATTGACTTTCTCCCTAAGGCAGCTAGCATACAGTTTTCACCCCCAAAGGTTAGACAGTGTTTATTCCCAATGTCTTGTTTTAAAGTAAAAAAAAAAGAAAAAGAAAAAAATGAATGTTAAGGAAAAGTGTTTCATAAAGAAAATTGTTGTGAGTTAACCTTGGTAGGCAGATAAAGCACCACACAGTCACTTGCTCACTTCTCTCCTCACCCTCAGTGAGATGGAGGAAGAGGAAAGGAAGAAAAAAAAAAAGGAAAAAATTGGGGGTCAAGATAAAAAAAAATAAATAATTGTTTAATAAGTGAAGGATAAATGGAACAAAACAAAACAAGTGATGCAAATAACACCACCTCCCAGGGGTAGACCAATGCCCAGACAGTTCCTGAGCAAAAAATGGCTAGCACCCATAAAACCCCCTCTTTTCCCTTTTATTGCTGAGCATGGTGTTATATGATATGGAATACCTCTTCGGTTAGTTCAGGTCATCTGCCCAGTCGTGTCCCCTCCCAGCCTATTGTGCATCCACCAATCTATTCACTGGGGAGGCAGAGTGAGAAACAGAGGTGGCCTTGATGCTGTGTAAACACCATTCAGCAAAAGCTATAACATTAGTGTGTTATCAGTACTGTTTTGGTCAAAAATATAAAACAGCACCATATGAGCTGCTATGAAGAAAATTAACTCTATCCTAGTCAGGCTCAGTACAAAAGCATTACCCTGGTTTTTGATGCTCTCTGTAGAGTGCGTCTCTATTGGTAAATAAATCAGCGACAAGGGACTATTCCTGTTTGCTAGAACAGGATTGTGAAATTCCTATACTGATATACTGGCTGATATCAGTTAGCATTCTCCTAAACAGTTCTTATATGTGATTTAGGTGTTGGCATGCATCAAGGACCACATCTGACACAGTTGGCATGGGGCTTTGTTGTGAGGCTTTAACGGTGAGGGCATGGATTATCCTATGGCAGTTGGCTTAAGCACCTAGAAATGTTTCTGAGCATTTTAACTTATAGATGTATTTGAGGTCTTACAGATGCAACAACTAGTATGTGTGTTACTGTTGTTCTAGACATAAGGCTGTGTTGATGAAATTTCAGGTTTTAAGCTTTGCAGTATTTCTTTGTGGTGGGTTGACCCTAGCTGGACGCCAGGTACCCACCAAAGCTGCTCTATCACTCGCCCTCCTCAGCTGGACAGGGGAGAGAAAAATATGATGAAAGGCTTTTGGGTCAAGATAAGGACAGGGAAAGGTCACTCACCAATTACCATCACTGGCAAAACAGACTCAACTTGGAGAAATTAATTTATTACCAGTCAAACCAGAGTAGTGTAATGAGAAATAAAACCTAAATCTTAAAACACCTTCCCCCCACCCCTCCCTCCTTCCTGGGCTCAACTTCACTCCCGATTTTCTCTACCTCCTCCTCCCCAAGTGGTGCAGGGAGACAAGGAAGGGAGGTTGCAGTCAGTTTATCACACGTATCTGCTGCTCCTTCCTCCTTAGGGGGAGGATCCCTCACACTCTTCCCCTGCTCCAGCGTTGGGTCCTTCCCACAGAAGACAGTCCTCCACGAACAACTCCAACATGAATCCCCTCATGGTGTCATGAGTCTTGCCAAAAATCCTGCTCCAGCATGAGCTCCTCTCCACGGGGTCACAGATTCCTTTGGGTACATCCATCTGCTCTGGCATGGGGTCCTCCATGGGCTGCTGCTGGATATCTGCTCTACCATGGGCCACCATGGACTGCAGTGGAACAATCTGCGCCACCAAGGTCTTCACCACGGGCTGCAGGGAAATATGCCAACTGGACCCATTCCACAGGGAAGTTTGCTGCATCCCTGAGGCCTGGGTTAGA
Source organism: Mesitornis unicolor (assembly GCF_000695765.1). NCBI lineage: Eukaryota > Metazoa > Chordata > Aves > Mesitornithiformes > Mesitornithidae > Mesitornis > Mesitornis unicolor. The sequence continues at coordinate 11,338 of NW_010157526.1, forward strand.
GATGATATTAGGAAACTCCCTGGTCTGCTACAACTCTCTGATTATTATCTGCTGTTAGTTGTTCAGGTTGGTAGTGATGAGGTTGAGCAGCAAAGTCCAAAGGCAGTCAAGGGGGACTTCAGGGCACTGGGGTGATTGGTTGAAGGATCGGGAGCACAGGTAGTGTTTCCCCCAATTCCTTCTGTGGCAGGGAAGAATACTGGTAGGAACCAGAAAACACACCAGATTAACACATGGCTCAGAGGATGGTGCCATCAGTGGAATTTTTTTTTTTTTATCTTGGGGAGGTTTACACAGCACTGAGCCTTCTGGCAGCTGATGGAATTCAACTTTGTCAAAGGGGTAAAAGGATCTCTGCACATGAGTTGGCAGGGCTCATCGACAAGGCTTTAAATTAGGTTTAAAGAGGGAAAGGGATAATACCAGGCTCACTAGAGATGAGCCAAGGGGTGGCATGCCAGTGTTGGGGGCGAAATCGATAATCCAACTCAAGTGCATCTACACCAATGCACGCAGTATGGGCAATAAACAGGAAGAGCTGGAAAACATCGTGCAGCAGGATAGCTATGACCTAGCTGCCATCACAGAAACATGGG
>NW_010157527.1:0-3803 GCF_000695765.1 Mesitornis unicolor
TTCCAACTCCTGAGATTCTGTGATTCTCTTAGGACCCGCAGATGGATGTACCTTCATGTTCCTTACATGGCCTTGAACCTGATCTTTGCTTACAGTGGGTGGATCTTCCTTCTCCCAGTCCCTACATTTGCCTTCTGTCGTGGCTAGAGCCCTTGCCAGTGAAGACCGAGGCAAACAAGTCATTGAGCACCTCAGCATTCTCCGCTTGTGACCAGTTCTCCATTTTCCTTCTTTCCCTCCCTGGCTGTTTGGGTAATTTCATTGTAATCCTCCCAGCTAACCTGTTCTCACTTCCACTCCCTATAGATTTTCCTTTTGCCCCCAAGTAAGTTCAGAAGCTCTTTGTTCATCTACGCAGGCCTTCTGGCATTCTTGCCTGCCTTCCTCCTTCTTGGGATGCACTGCTCCTGGACTCTAAAGAGATGGTCCTTGAATATCAACCAGTTTTCTTGGTCTTTTTTTTTCTTCCCTACAGGGCTTTATCCCACGACACCTTGCCTAGCATATCCCTGGAGAGACTAAAGTCTGCTCTCGTGAAGTCTAGAGTGGTGAGCTTGCTGCGCGACCTTTTCAATGTCCTAAGGATCTTGCACTCAACCATTTCATGGCCACTGCTGCCAAGGCTGCCCTTGAGTTTCACGTTGCTCACCAGCCCCTCCTTATTAGTGAGGATTAGGTCCAGCATGGCACCCTTTCTCGTGGGTTCCTCTACCACTAGGAGGAGGAAGTTGTCATCTATGCATTCGAGTAACCTCTTCGATCGTTGGTGCCCCGCTGTGTTCTCCTTCCAACAGATGTTGGGGTGGTTGAAAATCCCCATGAACACCAGGGCTTGTGAACACGAAGCTGCTCCTACCTGTTTATGGAGGGCCTCATCCACTCGGTCTTCCTGGTCTGGTGCCCTGCGGCAGACACGCACTATGAAGTCACCGTCCCCTGCCTTCCCTTTAACCCTGACCCATAAGCTCTCTGCCAGTTCCTTACCCTGCCCCAGGTGGAGTTCCATGGACTCCAGCTGGTCCTTAATGTAGAGCGCAACACCCCTTCCCTTTCTGCCCTGCCTGTCTTTCCTAAAGAGTTTACATCCATCTATTCCTACGCTCCAGTCATGAGAACCATGTCTCAGTGATGCCAATGGCATCAGACTTTTTGACTGGAGATCCCTTGTCCTGCACTTCAGATGCTCTTGTCCTGGCCTGTGATCCTACTCCAGGCCTGGAGCATCTCTTCCTTTCATTGGCATCTAAGTGGGATGGACTGTGAATCCCCTCCCCCTGCAACTCTAGTTTAAAGCCCTCTTGACTAAATTGGAAAGCCTGTGATCGAAGAAACTCTTCTCCTTCTCTGAAAGATGGACCCCATCAGACTCCAGAAGACCTGGTCTCTCGAAGTGAGTCCCATGGCTTAGATAGTCAAAGCCCTGTCCCTGACACCACTCCCTTAACTCTTTATTGATTTTCTCACTCTGATCCACCCTTTCAATCCCCTTCCCTTTGACCAGGAGGATTGATGAAAAGATTACCTGCACCCCTGAGCCCTTCACTCCCGCTCCCAGTGCCTTGTAGTCTCTCTTGATGTTCTTCTGATTACTCACAGCTGTGTCACTGGTGCCCACATGGAACAGCAGCAGCGGGTAGTAATCAGTGGGATGTACAACGTCTGGCAACCTCTCTGTAACATCCCTGATATGGGCCCCCGGAAAGCAGCAGTCTTCTCTTGACAGGGGGTCAGGACGGTAAATGGGTGCCTCTGTAACAGGTTGTGATGCTGCTTTTGGTAGCCTGGGAAATTGATGGTTCTGCTCAAATATGAAAAGAAGCAAGTTCCTCCAATATTTTTTTCTGTTATTTAAATTTGATACCATGTCCAGTTAAGATTACCCTGTATTTCATATCCTGCCATGCTTTTTTTTTAAGGTAGACACGTAGGACTGTTATGTACCCATTTGGTCTCTGAATAACATCCCCATGAAATCAGAGGAAACTAAACCCTGCGGTTGCACAGGAAAACTCTTCCTCCTCCAGCCTCTTCCCACCTTACCAGGTATAAATTGCTGCTTTTCTAGGCTAACATTGAATTGATGACCAAGACATACCAACCTCTAATCCTACTAGGAGCGTCTAAACTAAGGCTTAATATCCTGCCTTATCATGGAAACAAACTGTGCTGAGGCAGTGGGGACTCATTGGCAGTTGGGTTCATATCATTAAATTTTGTAACTGTAGAATAGACTTCTTAGATACCCTTACTGAAAACTTCACAAAAAAACATTCACCATTTTGTCATTTAAATGAGCATAACTAGATTTTGGGGTTAGTAGTGCTGGGTGAGGGAGCATTTGTCATACCTAACAGAATCATATCTGGGTACCACATGAGCTCAAAGAAATCCATCTCTCTAAGCGCGTTGACATCTGCGATTCTCTCTTGAAACGTGAAGAAAACAATCCATTTTTGAAACATATGATAACAGGTATATGATAACATATGATAACAAATGGATCACCTAAAACAACAATGAATGAAAAAGATCATGGAGCAAGTATGATGAACCAGCTCAAAGCACTTCAAAAGCACATATTCACCAAAGGAAGATTATGCTGCCAGTCTGGTAGGATTTCAAAGGTATTGCACATTTTACATTGTTTCCGAGGAACCAAGCCATTAATTTGGACGTGTACTGTCGTCAACTGTATAAATTAAATTATGCCATCAAAACAGAAGCATCCGGAATTGGTGAATCACAAAGATGTCGTGTTTCTCCATGACAACACTAGACCACATACAAGTTTAGTCACTCATCAAAAATTGTTGCAGCTTGGATAGGATGTGTTACCACATCCACCATATTCACCAGACCTGGCACCATCACGCTACCCTTTGTTTCGTTCTTTACAAAACGCCTTGCATGGTAAAACCTTCTCTGCTATTAAGGGTATCAAATCGTTAGTGTACTGTTTTTTGCTCAAAAAGATAAGAACTTTTTTGAGTGTGGAATCATGAAGTTGCCTGAAAAATACAAAAGGTAATTGAAAAAAATGGACACTATATTAATAAAATCATAGAATCATAAAATGGATTGGGTTGGAAGGGACCTTTAAAGATCATCTAGTCCACGTCCGCTGCAGTAAGCAGGGGTTAATACAGTTTTTGTTTCCCATGAAAAATTTGCCTTTCATTTACCCAGAAAAAAAATGCAATTACATTTTTGCCAACCCAATATTTCTCTTAAAAAGCATAGTCTGTGTACATTTAAAATATCATATTTAGGCATGGCCTTGAGTAATTTTTTACAGATCTTCGTGTTATTATTACATTTATATATATTCTTTAACACCCTTCCCTATAACTCCAGCCATATCAGAGAAATGTGTGAGCTGCAGTTAAAGTACCAACAGTAACAGCATTTACCAGAATTAAGTTTTGCAAGATTCAACTCAGTTTATGAAATTATTGTTTTCCTTTTATGCTGAAGAGCACATGGAAGGAAAAGCATAGGTTTTAACCTGCTCTAGACTGCTAGTGTAATACTCATAGGCACATACATCTGTTAAAACAATATCTGTAGCCATTAAAGTAACCTCAGTAAAAATAGCTGATTGCATGTTACTATCACTCATGTGTGTTTGTTATCCAAGTCTTGGGGTAGGAAGTTTTAGAAAAAAAAAAAAGATTAAGTATGCGACCTTATCCTCATAACTGGAGCTATCAAACAACATAAAAGGTCACTTAGTTTCTGCATGTGCTTGAGCTGTTATTTTGTTCAGAAACAGAATCACAGAATCACAGAATCAAAGAATATTA
>NW_010157528.1:0-8551 GCF_000695765.1 Mesitornis unicolor
TCCCCCTCACGCCGGGCTGTCTTCTGGAAGGGTCCCCCATCCTCCTCCAAGGCGGGGGAGGAAAAGAAGTATTCTCCCGCTGTTGGCTTGGTGGTCGCACGCAGCGTGCAGCACCTCAAAGAGTGAAAGACGGTGCGGACACGAGGTAGAAGAGAAGAGGGGGTGACCCAGTGGAGGAGGTAACAGTGTTTTTTCAGTGCTACCCAGCAAGATGTGCAGGGAGTGGCACCCACAAATTCCTAGTCCAAGCACCGAGGACATCCCTCGTTAGTGAGAGAGCTTTCATCCGAGGCCTGGCTGCAAGCGTACCCTGGAAGTCCTTTCTCATGAAACTTGTACTGAGGTATCATGTTGTGCCATCAGCTGCTTTGTTGTTTTGGACAACAAAACTTTGCAAAGTCCACTTTTTGCCAGCTTGCTCGCCTTGGACTGTTGCAAGTTTCAGTCAGATCCGCTTGCTTTTTCCATACTAAGCAGGCAGCTCATCTGTCAGTTGTTACTTCTCTTGCATATGCATGCAAACAGGGATATGTACCTGTTCTCTCACAGCTCTTGGAGGAAAGTTTTTTGAGGGATGGAGGGAGAAGGAGCAGCAGGACAGACCTTGGTGCTGCTTGGGCATACCTGTTGGGAAGCTTGGTACTTGTCCATGTAATAACCTTGTTTGCCCTGCTCTCCCAGACTTAAGAGTTCTCTTGATATATGAAACATGACAGAAAAGGTTTTAAACGAAAAGGAAATCAGAGGTAGGTTATTGGACCAAAAGGGTGAATGATGAGTTTAGTGAGAAAAGCTAGGTACTCATCCCTTTTGAAAAATCAGTTTCCTACCTGAAATTGAAACCTGCTACAGAAGTTGTAGCCTTAACATATGCCTTAGAAGTTGTTTTTTTGAAAATCATAAATTCATCTTCAAGGTTTTTTTCTGATAGTCTGTTCACTCTTCTGACCAACAAAATATTCTACAGAGCAGAAAGCACTGATTCCAAAAGTAGTTTAAATTCTACTTTGGTCTTGGCTTTTGCACTGAGATTACATAAATGCTTAGCCTACATTTTTAGTTGTAACTGCATCCTTCAGGAAGGGCTGAAGCAAATGTTCCAGTGTGACTTCAAGCTAAATTTATAATGACGTGAAACAAGCTCATTAGTGAAATCATGCTGTGTAAAATTGTGCCTTTATGTAACACCTCAGATGCTATTGTGTAGTGTGTAAAATGCAAAAACCAAATAACGTCTATGCTGTACTTGGAGACACTGTGCAAACGGATACAATAGCTTGAAATTACTTTTTCTTCGTCTCATTTCGGTGTAGCATACTGATCTCTTTTAAAAGAATTTTTCTTTTTATTTCTTGGTTTTCTTCCAGAGCAGATTTTAGGATATGATTTACATTACAAATATGTCCCTAATAGGTGTCTTTCTTGATCCCTGAATGTGGCGTGCTACCTGAAGTGCTGAAAAGTACCATCGCGGATGTTGGAGAGTACTACCTGGTGAGGAATTTATCGGTTCATGAATTGGTCACTCATGAATTCGTTGATGCTTTTGTGAAGAAAGGTAAGGAGGAAATTGGAACATGACAGATGCAGTAATAGTGTATATTTTTCATAACAGCAAAATCCATTATTTATTCTGAAAGATATTTTAAAGGAAGGGAAGAAAAAAATACTAAGAAAATTCTGCATTTATTTATCTGTTTTTTTCTGTTTTGTGGTGTGTGAACATTTGTTTGCACTCAGTGGATCCAAAACTTGTATGATTGCTTCCTCTTCAGTTCTCCCTATTGCATCTTCATTCTGCAAGCCCTCTATCAAGAGGGCTTCACACTTGTTTCTTCTAGACCCCATCTTTATATGGAATCCTGCAGAAATCAGCTCCCTTTCTGATTCCTAATTAGAAACTATTGTACCCTTCAGATGAGTGCCAGGGAGAGGGGGAAAAAAAAAAAGCTTTAAAGGGAAAAAAGAGGAGAACAGGGAAGATGTAGATGAAATAGGAGAATAAGAGTTCCATTACTTGCTAAATGTGGGACTCTTCTTATTTCCCTAAGTCTCATTAATGTTTTTTGTCAGTCGCTTCACGGAAGCGGAATGACATTTGTACACAATGTTTACAGGATCTGACGCTTGTATTGTAGAAACCAAAATTGGTTGTGGCAGATAATGGTACAAAATACATTTAGTAATGTGAACATCTTCTACCTTGTCTTTGTGGGAACTGAGAATAGAAATGCATCTGGAAAAAAGTGGGGTTTTCCATTTGCTGAGTGGGGAAGGTCACAGGTGGAAAACAAGTATTTTCATATTGGGGCATATTGTTAATATTCTCTGTTACAGATCCTTTAAAATAGTGCCAGACCAAGGTTTATAAAAATAATAACCAAATGCTATTTTGCTTGAGAATGTGTAAGAAAATTACTTGATCAAAACGCAAGGATTTAGAAAGATTCAAATGGTATTTGGCATGTTTGATTATTTTTGTATTATCATGTCTGTCTTTAAAGACTGGAATCTCATGATTTTCTGTTTTACTATTAAAGGTTCATGCTATGCACTTACTTACAACACAAAAATTGATCAAGATAATACTGCAGCTCTGCTACCAAATGGTATGGGGGTTTTTGTTTTTAGTAATACATGCATTCTGATTATGGTCTTGGGTTTGTTTTTTTTATTTGGAATTGTATAAACTGGAAAATTTAATGCTTACTGTACTTCCCAACTTTATTAGAAATATGTTTCAATCAGAAAAATATTAATTTTAGCTTTTTTTTCCATTCATGCTGTTAAATTATTTATTTCATCTAGAGGAAATTATTTTTTTAAATCACCTTCACTTATGAATAGTATCAGATTGTCAGTTCTTCAACTGTATTTGCAATTGCTCCAGAGGATTGTTTTTCTGAAAATACTGCATTGCAATTTCTTGTTTCCTACTGGCCTTAAAGACAGAATTTGTACCAAAAAGGGAAATTATCAGCACTGTTTAGGAACACTTTTTAAATATTCAGTATTTATTCTTTGAGAAAGATGTAATTTGTTAAAATACTCTGTTGTAATTCCATCACAGTTTTATGACAAAATGCAGGGACACCTCCCACTAGACCAGGTTGCTCAAAGCCCTGTCCATCCTGGCCTTGAACACTTCCAGGGAGGGGGCATCCACAGCTTCCCTGGGCAACCTGTGCCAGTGTCTCACCACCCTCACAGTAAAGAATTTCTTCCTAATGTCTGATCTAAATCTACCCTCTTCTAGTTTGAAACCATTACGCTCATCCTATCACTACACTTCTTGATAGAGTCCCTCCCCATCTTTCCTGTAGGCCCCCTTTAAGCACTGGAAGGCTGCTCTAAGGTCTCCCTGGAGTCTTCTATAGGCTGAACAACCCCAATTTTCTCAGCCTGGCCTCATAGAGGAGTTGTTCCATGTTCTCCATGATCTTCATGGCCCTCCTCTGGACTCCCTTCAAAAGCTCCTTGCCCTTATGTTGGGGGCTCAAGAAACACAAATTGATCTATCAGCCTTCCAGCCGAAGATGCTGTAGTATGACAGGTGCCCATTAGGGCTTAAGTAAATCCAGATTCTTCAGAGGAGGAATTCTTTTATGTGCTTTGTTAGCACAGCACTAGCAAAATGGATGCTTGATAGAGATTGAGGTTGTATGATACAGTTATTACAAGCTATGCACAGTTAATGCAGAGAGAGCGTTAGTGTTACTGGTGATGTCACCATCTTCAGCAACAACCTTATTTGTTTGTATTCTCTATTATATTGTTGCTTGTACAGTATACTCAAAAGGCAATAGTAGAGATCTGTCACGTGAAATTCTGTGCCAAGTGGCAGCTGCCAGATGTGGTCTATGAACATGGAACTGGAATTGTTCCAGTGCATAGCTACTCATCACTAATAAGCATAGTTGACTCAATGTGAGTAGTCCCACTGGAGTTGGAGGAAGTATTTTTTGTACGTTTAGTTGAGCAGTGCATGCGTAAATGTTTTCTAAATCAGGCCATACTGTCGTGTAGTGTTCAACCAATGACACAGCAAATGCTAGGGTCAAATAGAGGAAAGACTGAGGAAATGAAGTGAGGTAGTACAGTAAACAAGCTATGGCTATCTCAGGTGTAACATTACACTTTTATCATTCTAGTTCATAAGATGTCTCTTCAATAAAAAAGAGCAATTGAGTTATAACTGGTTTTTTAGCCTTATTCTAATAGTCCATTTAACTGGAATGAAGGAGTTTGGATTACATTAGTAATATCATTACTCCAAAGCTAACATTATATAAGATATGAATGGTTCTCAGAAGATTTCAAAGGGAGCTAAGTAGAAGATTATTTGTACTAAAGTGTGTTTTGTTTATAGGGAAACTAATCCTATCAGTGGATAAGGATACTTATGAGGAACTTGGACTGCAAGGTCACCCTTCTCGGTATTCTGGCAAAAAAGTAATGAGATACAGTAAGTATTATTTATATTAGCAGTATTTAATTCACATCTGTCTGTGAAGTACCTTGTTAGGATGTTAAACTAGCAATGCTGAAACTTCACTTTCCTTAAAATTGCTTATTGCCTAGATTGTATTTTTTTAGATGCAGATAAAAGGACTGCATGAAGAGGAAAAAATACTTTTTTTTCCAAATAATAAAGCAGCTATAAGGAAACAAATGTATGATCTTTTGGGTGTTCTGTAAAATTTTTAATTTCTGGAGTTTTCATTGTGTTACTTTAGAGTGATGTAGGACTCAAGAAATCTTTTATATTGTGCACAGTATCTATGCCTTCTGTTGTAAATTAGAAAATACTAAACTAATTAAGGTAGAGCTTAAAATTGGCACACTATACAAAAAAAATCAGTGAAGAGCCTCACCCGAGACTGCTTGCTTCAAAGGGAGAATTGTATTGCAGTTGACACATTTAAGATTGTAATCTTCATATACCAAGTACTTGGAAAATGTAACTTTTTTAACAGCCACAGAAGAGACATACTGAGTGTGATGATTTATTTATTTTTTTTTTAATAATTAAAAAAAATGCACAAACTCTGTGCCATCTCAAATGTATTAGAACCTGCAGTAGTTGATAGGTAGTTATGTAAAAAAAAACTTCAGGAGAAGCTTGTTACCTAACAAGAATCACCTTCAAGAATTTTGGCAAAATGGGACATCATTTTACTATTCAGCTTGTCAAGTAAGTTGTGTGATGAAATTTCCATCTGAAGAATAAATGTAACTTTTAGCCTAGGACCAATTCATCTAGGAAAAAGGAAAAAAAAAGAACATTTGAAAAAGTGTCATTGCTGTATATGTTAGAAATTCTAGATTTTTTTAGTGCTAATAGCTTGCCTAATCACCAAGATATTTTTAAGGCTCTGTTCTGGGACTTCTGTCACTGCCATTACAAAAGGATTCTGTGCCTCCAGTTACTAGAAGGCAGTTCCAGTTTATATCAGAATAAGGACAGCAGGAGAAGAATAGTTATTTACATAATGAGGAGTCATATATGCATAATAAAATACTTTGTAAAGATGCTGTATCTGTGAAAAGGAAGTTTAATGTTCTTTGGTTTCTTTGTATTTTTTAGTTCTTAATGAATTTAGTATTATAGTTCATTGCAATTGGGTAACAATTGCTTTTGTACATTTTTGCAGTTATAACTATTGACTTGACTGATTCCAGCTTTCACCCTGATAGCAAGAAACATAACAGAGTGCTTTGGGCTTTGAAAGAAAAGAAACCTTTAGAATTTGACTTCCTACTGGCTTGGTATAATACAGGTAATAAGAATTAAATATAAAATTAAAATGTAGCTGTTATGAAGTCCAAGTATTTTTAGTTTTCTGTTCTTTTCCAGTAATGTTCTAAATGCTTTTTGGCGGACAGAGACTTAGATTAAAATGTGCTTGAGTGGGATTTTTTGTTTGTTTATTTGTTTGGGGGGTGAGAGGGAGTGGTACTTCCTACACAGCAAAACATTTAAATTCAGGAACACAACAGTGATTCGTAGGAGATCCACTAGTTGCTTCATTTCCTTGTCTCTCTGTTGCTTAGGCTTTCTGGCTGCTGCCTCTTCTTTATAAATTTGTGACACGTGTAACCGTTATTAATACACATTTTTTTAAAATTTGTTTATTAATACAGAAGTTACATATTTGGTGTAGTGCTTGAGATGGAGAACTTTCATCAATAGCTGTAGGACATGAACAGAGTCCCTGTTTCTGTTATGTGCTATGTACAATGACACACACAGAGTCTGCTATTTTATAATTTTATTCTCAAGTACTTTGAGATTGGAGTAAGAGGTTATTGTTATAAGAAACATCGCCTTTCTTCTCGTATTCACTTGTCTGCTCTTTTCTGATTACATTAATTCTTCTTCTGGGATTTAAATACTCTTCTTCCTCTGAGGGTCATTTTCCACAGTCCTCAGTTCCTTGTTACCTCAGAACAGGCTGTATCTAGGGACATTTAGCATTTGCATAGAATTTACAAAAACTGCAGGAATCTGTACTACAAAAAAAGAGTTTTTCTTCATCATAGCTGTGTAGCTTTTAGTGTGGTTTTTCCTGGCTCTTCAAGACCAAGTCTTAGAGGGAGTTACTGATCTGAGAAATTAAAGCTGCTTGCAAGCTCCTTCAGCAGTGTCCCATGTTGCACTTCAGTCCTTCATGTTTCCCCTCCCTTATTTCAAGTGCTATGCAAATGACAAGGATCGTCCCTTGTTCATCATTCAGAAATTGTTTAGACTTGCAATTCCCATCCTTCAGGAAAGAATCACAGTGAAGACTACTGCTACCATAAGTGGTGACATAAATCCATCGAAGGTGGCGGATCTTCAGGCTTGGCTTGCTTGGATTTATTGACCCTGAACAGAAAGCAAAATGCCTCTAGGGCTGGTATGCTTCTTTTGTTTGTTGCTGCCAGTGTAGCAGCATTCAGGAAGAACAGCATTCCTTTTCCTCACTTTTTTACGCCCAAAACCCATGTCAGGTCAATCATTTCCTGAATATGGAGTGAAAAATGAATGGCTTTCTGTGCAGGAATCATGTGCTCCTAACATATGAGAGATACTTAGTTCCTTAGTACAGGCAAGAATAAAACTTTTGTAGATTTTTTTATTAATAGACATGAGACACTGTGTAGTTTCTGCTGGAAGGGGAAAAGAAGGATATATTGGGTTGGCCAAAAATTAATTGCATATTTTTTCTAATAGATGGGACATGTCTTGAAATGTAGCTAACTTAATTTTAAACCACGGATTCATTATGTAACTTGACAGCTGACAGCTCAAGCTTGTTTTAGAAAAAGAAAGTGCATTATTCATTAACATTTATTTGGCTTTGATTTCAAAATGGAAAATCAAAAGGAACACCATCGTCATATTTTGCTGTATTACTTCAGAAAAGGAAAAAACACTGTGCAAGCTCATAAAAAGTTATGTGATCTGTGTGGTGAAGAAGCCTTAAAACCATGGCAGTGTCAGAATTTTTTGCTAAGTTTCAGTCCAGAGATTTTGATGTTAAAGATGCACTGTGCTCAGGAAGGCAAATCGAAGTCGATGATGACAAAATAAAGGCATTGATTGATTCCAATTGGCATTTAAAAACACAAGAGATTGCTGATAATCACAACATATTGAAATTGAGCATTAAAAACCATTTAAAACAACTTGGATACATTCGGAAGCCCGGTATTTGGGTATCACATGAGCTCAAAGAAGTTCATCTCACTAAGTGTGTTGATGTTTTTGAAACGTATGATGACAGGCGATGAAAAATGGATCATCTACAACAATGTCAAATGAAAAAGATAGTGGAGCAAGTGTGATGAACCAGCTCAAAGCACTTCAAAAGCAGATATGCACCAAAGGCGAGTTATGCTGTCAGTCTGGTGGGATTTCAAAGGTATTGTGTTCAGTTTTGGGCCCCTCACTATGAGAAGGACATTGAGACGCTGGAGCATGTCCAGAGAAGAGCAACAGAGCTGGTGAAGGTTCTGGAGAACAATCCTTATGAGGAGCAGCTGATCGAGCTGGGGTTGTTTAGTTTGGAGAAGAGGAGACTGAGGGGAGACCTTATTGCTCTCTTTACCTGAAAGGAAGTTGTAGAGAGGTGGGTCTCTTCTTCCATGTAACCAGTGACAGGACAAGAGGAAATGGCCTCAAGTTGCACCAGGGGAGGTTTAGATTGGATATCAGGAAAAATTTATTTACTGAAAGAGGGGTCAAACACTGGAACAGGCTGCCCAAGGAGGTGGTGGAGTCACCATCTCTGGAGGTGTTCAAGAAGTCTGTGAATGTGGCACTTCAGGACATGGCTTAGTGAGCATGGTGGTGTTAGGTTGATGGTTGGACTCAATGATCCTAGAGGTCTCTTCGAACCTTATGATTCTGTGTATTTTTAATTGCTTTCAAGGAACCAAACCATTAATTTGGACATGTACTGTCGTCAACTGGATGAATTAAATGATGCCATCAAACAGAAGCATCCAGAATTGGTCAATTGCAAAGGTGCTTTTTTTCTCCATGTTAATGCTAGACCACATACCA
>NW_010157529.1:0-783 GCF_000695765.1 Mesitornis unicolor
GTGATATCTGAGGAACAAAAAAGGGAGCTAATACAATCTTGCTCGGTACATGGCTTAAGGTGTCGACCTTGGATTAGAGTGCAGTGTGCACTCTGTCATGAAAAGGTGTGGAAAGTAACTAGAAACCGGGAAATAGAATATCACTGGCTGTGCATCATCTGTAAACGTAAGGTCCTTGAGTACTTGTACGGGGACTGGTTGCGGTCTTTTATTGGGAGGCCATTGGAGTTTGTGGAGGGTGTGCTTCCCCATACAGAAGCTTTTGCATTGCAGAGGCATTTTAACTTGTTAAGTGCTATTAGTTTAATTGAAAATATAGAGGTTAGAGTAACTGCTTTTATGCTTCTTAACATAATAAAGCTTGTAGCTACACAAGATATTATTAGAAGTAATAAGATAACAGGAAGTCAGTGTGGACACGAAGTAGCGGTACCCAAAAGCTGGCAAGTAAGAGATCGGGAATGGGAACATCAAAAGGCACAATGGCGACGAAGGTGCTGGTCACATTTGCCATCACAAGCACGTACCTTTGGGCCAAAAACTATGAAGCATTAGAATTGCCAAGGCAAACTAATGTCTGGTTAACATGGGCTAATGTTACAGGCCAGAAGGATTTCTGTATCAGCATGGCTTTGCCAGGAGATCCTTTTCGCACTTGCCTTATTGGGATGCCGTTGGTAGAAAATGAGACAGATTTTAGTCAATGGATAGATATAACTCGTTATAATGCTAGTTGTGTAAGTATGCAGAAAGTGGAGAATTGTGGATGTTATTGCTCAGGAC
>NW_010157530.1:0-15240 GCF_000695765.1 Mesitornis unicolor
GGGAAGAAGAACCTCTCTCGACCTACTCACTGGTTTAAGGCTGGTAACCCTTAAACCATAACACCATCAAAGTTCTGAAACATTGTCATCTTGTGGCAGATTGAAGTCATAATAAGAGAAATAGCTGCTTCTCCAGGCAATTTCTCTGGCCCTGGCACCAACAGGCATGTCTGGGGAGATTTTGTGTGCAAGGCACATGTGTGAATTGCTGCAGAGAAGTTTTCTTAGTGCCATAGTGTTGGCAGACTGGAACAAACTAAATCACAGCAGGCTTAAATGGCAAGATCTGATCTTTAACTTGTAGTACTGTGTTTTGGATTCCAGTGTAGCAATACTCACTAAATATAAAGCAATTCAGGCATCAGACCCACCCATTTTTTCACCAACCTGAGGAATTACCAGCAGTTTGCATATTTACACCCGCTGCCTGCCTACCTACATAACTAACCAATAAAAATTAGACCTGACAAAGGTTAAAAGGTGAGCTATAGCAACCTAATGCTAATAAATGCTGTACCATCCTAACACTTTTGGGCTTGTTTTTCAGAGAGCTCCTACAGGAAGAGCTTTGTCACCTCTGTTTTGTACTGTCACATATCTTCTTCCAGAGCATCTGAAGGACATGCTAAACTCAGCTCAGTTCTTTCCAGAGATGTCACTGTGCACTCATTATCAAAGAGAACAGTGTGTCACCTTACCTTGAGTCATCACTGACTCAGAGTTTTAGCTCTTCAAGACTCATTGCTATAACTTTCTACCCAAAGCTCCTGAATCACACAGAGGAAAAAGAAAGGAGAGCTACAAAAAACTTCATTTTACATAAACACCTATAGATGTACCCAAGCTAAGGGCACATTTGTCAGGGTGGATGTAGACACATATGAGCCCACAGAGAAAGAAATTTTCAAACAGGTCCAATAACATACCAATGCAGCTATATGAATTTTCAAGTGAAGATCTGGATTCAGGAAATTTGAAGTTCCATGTAGACATATCACTGGATATCTTCACTGACTAAGAGAACCCAGGCTCCAGAAGCATGTGTGTCTGCCTTCTACCATTCCCAGCTCCTTGCTAACATATTTGTACTGGAAAACTGAGCTCATAGAAGTCTCCAAGCTCTTTCATATCAAATAAAATGAGTTACACTTGAAATGATCTGCCAGCATTGCACCTGGTTTAAAAGAAGTACTTGAAGGTTTCTTGTTTTCTGAAGAGTCAAGCCCTAGGCCATCTGGTTCAGCCTCTAATGTAAAACGTAGAATTTCCATTTTGATGTGTCACCTGATGGTGGACTGTGGATGAAAGCCTCATGGAAGCTAATGATAACCTCTTTATATGTATAAAGTGAGTAAGTTCTTTATTCTGATTGAAAGGAAAAAGTAAGAGTCACCACCACAAATGCAGCTCAAATCAGGAGCTGAGCAATGTTAGTAGAGAGAGGTTCAGTAGAGAATGAAAGCAAATGGGTGTAGCTGTTTTTTCAGTGGAGATATATACAGGCATGTGTAAAGCATAAACAGAGGTGCACAGAAATATCACAGACACGGAGCACAACAGAAAGTCAAAGTTGTTTGACCCTGACCTGAAAGCAAGCCAGGAGAGCTTTGTGAGGAGAATGCAGACTGGAAAACAGAAGAGGACGGGAATCATAAGAGAGAAAGGATTCTGCTCTTTGATTTCTACTGAATCAGGGAGAGGAGCTTTTATGTACATTTTTTATTAATAAACATTATCAGATCAAAGAAATATTGTCTCCCATCTAATGATTTCCTCCCAATAGAAACAACCTGCAGAAACCTACCTGTTTGCTGAAGGCTAGAACTGCAAAAGGGAGAGATGCACCACATTTAGGTTCATGTATATGAAGGCTCCTAATCTGCCTGTGGGGAGCATAAGGGCATGGCTCTGCACTGACCAGCTTCAGACCTGGACTTCCAGGGATCACTAAGCTACACGACCTTGACCCAGATTAAGCACACAAGCAAAAGTGTTTTATGCCACTCACAGGAGAGAAGAAAGTATCTGCCTGTGAGTAACATCAGAACTGAGCAGTCAGATAATATCTGAGCTGGCATAATATTTAGTGCATAATTGCCTGCCACAAAAATCTCTTGAACACACCAGAACAGCCAGGGTTACTCTGCACCAGTTCAGTGCCACACCATATGGCTATGATGTTTTAATCCTATGTTACATTTTCTAAAACCATATTTTCCATTCCTTGCAGCCACAGCCTAAGGAATAAAAGAGCAGGGAAAACACTGCAAAGATAGCAGCCAGCTGAGAGGCAACATTAAAGCAAAAGTATGCCTCAAATCCCATCCCTCCATGGGATTTATTGAACATAAATAGAGTAGCAGGAACAGAACCAAGGTGCCCCAGGCACTCCTGTATCATGTTTATTATCATCTGGCATGATACACATTTATTTATTACACATAAAACAGAAGCTTTAACAGAAGGAATGAGAACATCTTCATTCTGCCCACAGTACTTAATCCCAGGTTTAAATCACTTCAGAAAGATGAAGAAAGTTAAATCCTTCTCATCATCACCATAAAGTCTGAGTTATAATAAGGAGGTGAATGATTAAAACAGCAATGAGACAGAGACAGAGAGAGGCATGTCAGCATTTCCAGAGATGCTCCATGTGAAGCCCAGTACAATAAGCAGCATTGGAGCATGCTTACAAATCACTGACAGAGGGAAGCTAGACAAGTTGTGAAGCCAGCTCAGACCTTTAGGCTTTTAGGGAACTGCACTGTGACGGCGTTCAGCACTTGTGCACTTTGGGTATCACCAGTGTGAGGCAGCAGTGAAGTAAGATCACAAATCCAAATTTTGGACCTAACTTTTAAAAGCACCAGTGAGGTGGGTCAGCAGCTCCAGCTGCTTTGGGAATGAACGTAATGCCTCAGTGGCATACAGCCACTGCCTGCTGCAGCCTTGGAGGGGACCAGCATTTCCCCTCTAACAGTGCAAAACTGCACCGTAGATTCTTTGCTACCATAGCTACCTTGTAGTATTTGGGTATGAGAATACAATATGGATATTTAATACCATGTCAGATAAATCTCTGGTATAAAATCTGTCAAGACCAATAAAGTTTCATCATGGAGGAATTTGATCTATTATAATTCAAGGAGTTTCAGGACTAAGGGAAAGCAAAGGAGAATGTGTTCACTGCTTAAAGGATGGTTTAAGTATTATTTTTTCAGACATTCATTAATTTTTTTTATACTTATGAGAGTCACACTCCTATAAATGCTGTTTCATATGTTTTGAAGCATAAAAGGAGATCAGCCCCTGCTTAAATGAATGAAAACAATGTTCCTTTCTAATCAGATTTTAAAGATCACTAATCAGCAATTTTTGAATGAGGAACAGTAGCCAGCTAATCCATATCCTGTGATACCTTCACCTTCCCATTTGTCTTCTCATTGCCATTGTTCACATGGTTATTTAGCCGATCAGATGCTGAAATGTTGGGTTGGCGTTTATTCAAGCTACGTAAGCATTTTTATGCAGACCAAGGAAAAACACCTAAACAGTACCAAAGCAAAGAGCAGATGTCTGCAGTTTATTTTCCTTGATTGAATTTCAATAGAATTTACATGAAGTCCTCTTCACATTCAAGTTATCACATTAGGGAGTCTGGGCTTGTAGTGGAGAATGACAGACGTTTGAGAAATTTGTCCAGCATTTGTAGAGGACAAGCTTCCAAATCTGAGCAGAGAAAACAGTGGAGTTCACTCCTCCAGGACTGGAAAGGTCACAGTGGATTTCTTTTGTGCTACATTCAGAGTTGACAGTCTTCTCAAATAGCTCATCTGATGCAGCATATTCAATTTCTGCATTAAGTCAAGGTTCTTTAAGGTATTTCACCTTTACTCTCTCTTAGCTAAGTATCTTTGAGGGTTAAATTTTTGGCTTATCTTGGAGGTGAATTGTAATGTCCTTTAATCAATTTTGTTGAACAGCTGTCAGCCACTGCAGTCACACAGAGTCTTGAAGGAGTTAGGACACAAGCTCTGCTTCACCTTCATAACTTGTCTTGCACTGCTTTCCCAAAGCATTAGGGGAGATAAAACCTTATCATCTTCACTGATCTCCAATGCTGGAAGGAAAGCTGAGAGGTCAGGATTATACAAATGATTCTGTCATTCCTCTGGAGAATCGTGCTACCAGTAGTAAAGGAAGTGTTCTTCTTTGGAGAATAAGCTGATATTATGGACTTGAAAGATGGCTGCTATCCTGGCTTCTCCAGAAATTACTGAAGTAGGCTTGGTGTCTGGAGTCTTTCAAAGGCAGTATGTCTAACGACATTTTACTTTCCAGGTTAGAAGTTAAGCACATAAGTATAAACTGAGCAAGAGCCAAGAGATGTTACCTTTAAAGCAGGCAAAATGCCATCTGTCAGTGGTGCTCAGCCTCTCCAGGAGGCAGTGGTTTCTGGCTCATTCTGAGTTCAGAGTCCCATGAGACTCAGAAACTGGAAAGCATCAATAACTCTTCCATGCACTGGCCTTGCTCTGTGCAATTCAGAGTCTGACAACTTGCAGTACTGACCCATGATGGAGACAGCCTCCACAGATGACAGATGTGTGCTTCTACAGACTGATCTTTAAGAGGTGGGTGCTCAGGACAGGGAAGCTTCGCAGTGCAAATCCAAGCACACTGGCATACAAGCATTGCATATTCCTATAGCATGCTGCTCTCCAAGACTGTAGAACAGAGAAGGTGACCCTCCTTGGTGGGCATATAATATGGTCAATCTGTTCTTTCATTAAATGGGCCATTTCTGAAGATCTGGTCTTTATTTTTCCTTTGGCCACAGTGCTTCCTGCATGATATGTTAGAGCACCAGCCTCAGAAAAACCAATGCCTTTCATATTACTGTGGAAGAAGATGCAGAATAAGTGCAGTTTCACAGCCACTCTCACTCCACAAGCAATACAGGACAGCAGATTGTGGACCCTGTTGGAGGTCCTTCTTCAGCCTGGTGCCATATAGGAAGAGGAGAGGTTGTACTGCCACACTGCTGACTGCACCTGCAGGGTGACTCTCACCCCTCTTCTCCAAATCATCATGTTCTGCCTGCGTTGACCACCCTTTAGACAGTGAGGAAGGCCAGTACTTCTAGAAACTCATAAGTGACTTCAGACACAATAACAAACCTATCTGAGATGGTGTGGTTGAAACCATTTTCTAGAGGAGTGGCCAAGACTACTGGAAGCGAAATGCAGCAATTGCAAGTGATCTTTTACCTCATCAGCCTCCACACCCTCTGCCTTTTTCCATCTTTCAGTTGCCCTGACCTTTTGCAGGTATATCTATCATTTCTTATCATTAAATACAGGCAGAAATGGGTGCCTTTGAGGGCAAGGAAAAAAGGACAAGGAACAGGGTATTTCATTTGTTCAAGGCCTAGAACTATTTTAATTTACTCTAGCATTAGCAGGCTCCCTGAAAACGCATACTAATTCAGGTTAAAGAAAAAGAGTAATTCATCAACTTTTCCATTAAATCTAACATACCATCTGTCCAGACTCTTCTAATTGAAATGTTTTTCCCCTCCTTATCTTAGATAGAGCTTTTACTCTCAAGTACCTGTTCAGGAAAGAGCTTTTACTTTCATGAATATATATATTCATGTGTATATGAACACATGAATATGAAAATGCAGAAGCATCATCCATACTTCATCACTGTGCACATTAGTCATCATGCTTCTTATCATTAGTCATGAGTGGTCATTAAAAAAGCCTTTTAGCAGAATCTTTAAGCTTATTAAAAACTGTGTTATAATACATTTCCTACTGGCTAGTCTACAGGTATCCTGATACAGTGGTAATCAAGAAATTCATGGCTGCAGCTAAATTATACACTGCTAAGAGAGGATGTGTACATTTGAGACAGGACTCTCTAGACTGCCAGTGAAAGACAGGTCCCATTCCTAAAAACTTCACTCTAGTCAAAAACAGCAATGAGTGGGAGAAAGGAAGCATCATTAAGTGTAGTGTACATATAGGGAACAGCAATACAAAGAAAAGAACTTGCCCAAGATCACACAGGAAGACAAGGGACAGAGCTGGTAATTGAACACACATGTCCTGAAATGCAGCACAATTGCCTTAATAGTAATTTTTTCCATTTTATGCTGTATTTAATTCTTTTCACTACACTTAGATATTATGGTAACAGCTGCCTTACAGAAAACACAAATGGATGGAAAGCAGGTGTCAAGAATTTCTTGGACACAAAAGTAAGCAAAACAGAAGAGATTTTTCACTTTCTCCTGGGTGTATACTGACTTGTCGGTTAACTTCATCATAAGAACACCACGCTACTTTGATAGCTTCCCTAGCCCTTTTATATAGATCATTTTTGTAACTGATAGTGTTACTGTAAAAAGCAATATGCTGCTGAATTAAAGATTAAACCAAAACTAAGCTCTTAGTCGGGTGTGATTCTGTGATCCTGTTTATTATCAAGGTATTTCTACTTTTTAATGCCCATGAAGATTAAACATAAACTTGTCAAAGCAATGAGTTTACCGTAAATTATATTCCCAGAAGGGATGAGTCTGAATTGTCATTACCAGAATAGTCTACCTCAATCATTTTGAAAAATGTTGTGTTACAAAACTGGATGATCTGTATGTGTTTTATACAGCCCTATTTCACCTAATATATTTCTTTGTAAATCCAAGAGCTAGTAACACATACATATTCCCATGCTTTCTTCATTAGCAGGAGAGGGAGAGGGGTTTTTCAACACAGTCCAGCTGAAGCCAAGCACTCAAGCAGGACAACAGAGAGAGAAAAGAAACAAGCAGCCCCACAAACTTGCAAGAAAGATTTCTGCAAAACACTAACCTTAAAGCACAGCTGGCTAATGAAACAGCTTACTGTCCCAGCAGCAGGCAGGAAAATTTATCTGACTGCTACCTACCGTATCCACCGGTGTTCCCAGCAAGTGCAGTATTAAAGGCTTTACTGACCTGGAAGTGAGGAAACCCAAGCTCTGACCACAGACCAGTGGGGCTGTGTGACCTTCTGTTCCACACCTGCTTCCTGTGACTAAATGCTGATACCTACATGTAAACTAGTCACTGCAAACTTAATTGTCAGTAAATGAATGCACCCAAACCAGATGTCTCAAGTATGATAACAAAAAACCACCCTGAAATTGCTTCTCTCTCCATTAAGCAGAAGAGGACTTTTCGTCAGCTTGCTCAGCTGAGAAGGTGTAAACCCAGTGAGATGAATCATGGCCCAGCCCCTTCTTCTGACTTTTACAGTGGTTAGAGTGTTTTTAAGTTGTGTCACTTACACTATACAAATAAGTATAGGAAAGACAGACTGGGACCTGTTAGAGTAGGTCCAGAGGAGGGCTACAGAAATGATCAGAGGGCTGGAACATCTCTGCTATGAAGAAAGGCTGAGAGAAGAGAAGGTTCTGGGGACACCTTATTGTGGCTTTTCAATACTCAAAGAGGGTTATAAGAAAGATGGAAAGAAATGTTTTACTAGTGCTTGTAGCGACAGGACAAAGGGCAATGGTTTTAAACTGAAAGAGAGTAGATTTAGATTAGATATAAGGAAGAAATTATTTACAATGAAGGTGGTGAGACACTGGAACAGGTTGTCCATAGAAGTCATGGATGCCACATCATTGGAAGTGTTCAAGGTCAGGTTGGACAGGGGTCTGAGCAACCTAATTTAGTGGAGATGTACCTACCCATGGCAGGATGGCTGGAAAAGGTTGATCTTTAATGGTCCCTTACAACTCAAACCATTCTACGATTCTATGATTATTAAAAAAGACCACCGTCTTTAAAATACCATATAGTCAATCAAAGCTCATGGTCAAGATCACAGTTCTTTGGGGCCTGGGACTCTGATCTTTCATCCTAATGTGCCTGCCCACATCAGCTCCTCTCTTTGATATGTAAATATGCAGCATTACTGCAGCATGTGGGGCAGCTATTCATAGCATGTCTTGCTTGCATTATTTTGGTTGCTATATATTCACAACTGATTGCCTTGCAACCCTGGTTTTGTTTACACTTCTCTAGTATTGATTTTATCAGTTGTGCATACGTACTTAAAGGCTATTTTAGTACAAGGCCATTTAAAGCCTTTCAAGCCAATCAGTGCCATTGAGGAATAACAATTTATAGGCACACAGGAGACACGGCAATTTTGTCATCTGGATCTGAAGCAAGAAATGGAAAAAAGAACATTCTACCTTAATTTAAATAAAGACTAACCCCTGACATATCAATAATTATTTCTAAATCTTGGTCATCTACTATGAATGCATTCTCTGTATTTCAGGGACCTAGAAATGCAGCTGTGGTACCTTCACTCTGAGGAGTGATTA
The DNA here is from genome assembly GCF_000695765.1 of Mesitornis unicolor. Lineage (NCBI taxonomy): Eukaryota > Metazoa > Chordata > Aves > Mesitornithiformes > Mesitornithidae > Mesitornis > Mesitornis unicolor. The sequence goes on from NW_010157530.1 coordinate 8,392, forward strand.
TGGTCCTGATCCACACTCAGAGTTTGAACCCAGCTGCCCCACAAGAATTGCCCAGAGCTCACAAAGCAGAAGCAGAAAAGCATGGACCAAAAAACCTTGCAAACATACCACTTAAGGAAAAGGCGGATTAAGCCCCCAGCCTTGTCTCCTCTTGAAACAACAGCTGTAAGATCTTGTATGGCCTTGGAGTGATGTTGAATAAAATGCTGTGGCAAACATATCTGTTCCCCAATAAAAGACCATGAAAACTATTTGAGATCTCTTTTGAAGACACTGCGTATTTCAGTGGGGAAAAACATTTGTTAAAGGTCAAAACATTTTGCCTGCCATTTTCAAAACAAAATAATTTTTGGTTGAGACTGACAGTTGCCCCAGCATTTACCTTTAGGTTGTTCTTTTTTCAAAATATTCCTCGAATTAACGCCAATGAAATATTTTAAAGCTTCAGCTTTTTAATAGGATGAACACCCTTTTCCCCAAAAGAAATCATTTTGGGTCAATGTGAATGGAATTTTTTTCAGTCAGTGAACTGAAAAACCAATTATTCCAACAGTCACTGCAGTCACTGCTGTGAGCAACTCAAGGGCAGTGTGAGACCAAGAGACAAATTGGCAAAGAAGAACTGACTGATCCTGCTGTAATACTTTTCTGTTACCCATCTTTTTCCAACAGGTTCCCTGTTAATGTTTCCAGCTGATTCACATCTCTTGCTCAAATTTTGCTAGAGTTGGTGTTTAAAAAAATCCAAACAAACCAACAATGAAAACCAGCAAACAAATTAAAAAACACAAGAAGAAAAATGAAAACAGCAGATTTCCATTTTTGTACCTGGAAGCTGAGAAGACTATAAATTTATTTTCATGATTTAGTTAAATTAGAAGCCATTTCGAGAAACCATTCTACTAACGTCCCCTCCAATCCCAGGTAGAGTGGGCAGGGGAGGAGGGACAGTAAAATACTTTTCATAGGACCATGACACAAATGCTAATACCAGTATACTCACACTCATTACTTTCTGTGATTCTTAAAATACCAATTAATTTCTCATTTCAGGAACTTTATTTCCATTCTATCCTTACTTTGAAAAAATTACTACATATTTATGCATATTTCAATATGTTTTCAGATACTTAACCTTCCCCTACCTCTTCTTCTTTCATTTCATTTGCTATAACTGGCTTGGGAAGCATTTAGAGGATACAATGCATAGCCTCAAGACACTTGATAATGTGATTGTACTTAAGTATACCATTGCAGAAAAATAGAAGCTTTGTTAACTTGTGAGTTCTCCCAGCAGCAACACAAACCAAATCTAGTTCTTTGGGTAAAATTGTGTCAAAATATATGTGGGGATATCAGTTCTGTTAATTGATGAGATCTGTAGTTTTCTCCTCTTTCTGCACACAAGGTCAAATGAAATTAATAACAAGTCCCATGAAACTCAAAATCCAGTCTCTTACACAATACACCACCTAGTTCTGTGTGCACCAAGACATACTGTTATGAAAAACATTTTGATATTTGGGCAAAAAAAATCTATTTCTAATTTCATTTTCTCAGTTCTCATTATTTCCTTTTTTTTCTACAGCAAAAGTTGAATTGGTTTGAGTGTAGCTGCAGCTGCCTGAGAAAGTATTAAGATTTGTGCCTGGAAAGTGGTAGGATCACATGAAATCTGCCTGCCATCTGGCCATGGGGTGTCAGTGTATGATTACCATCATGTTTGACCACCTATGACTCTCTTGCTGGGATGACTTTGCAAATAGCTTATCTGGCAACATCTTGTGGCAAGATTTTAAAGTAGTCTTCTTCCAAAATCCTGCTAAATGTGAAAATAATTTCATATTGAGGTACCAAAATTAGGTGACCCACTTCTCACATGAAAACAGTATTTTCTTAGTGTCAACAAGACTTTCAGTTTCCAGGTCTGAACTAATTTTTGGACTCTGATTAAAAAAAAATAATCTAAGTCCATTGAACAACCTTTGTGGAAAAATAAAAGGAAAAGGAGAGTAAATTAATTTTCATTTAATCGAGAATCAATGCCTTTTGCCTTTAACCAACACTACTTAAAAGCCACTCTGTTGCCCGAAAGTAATGTGGTTTTTTTTGTTTGGCATAACTCCAAGACTTGCGATGACTACAAATAACTGGAAAAATGAAAAACTATTTCTGGTTCTTTTTAGTTTGTTTACTTCTGCATTTGCATGCACTCTGTGTATCTTCAGTTTCATTATTTTCTGTGTTTCTGTGACTCTTTCACACTGCAATAGCAGAGAAAAAAATTATTAATGTAAAGTCCCAAGAATTTGCAGAGCAATCACAGAGTAGGAATTTTATCTGATACTACTTTTAACACTTTTTTAATAAATTAATATATTTCAAGTTGATAGGGTCCCTTTAAATCCTTCCACTCTGATAATCTGTATTTCTGATTATCTTATGCATAAGCACCAGCTTGAATTTTTCAAAGCAAAACCTCATTTTACTATTTTCTGCAAAGCTTTGCAACATGCATTTTTTGGATTTTTCCACTGGTATTGAGATGAGGATTTATATGACATTTCTAAGTTCTGAGAGTGACTTGAATTTCCTCTTCAAACACCCAGGTACCTTGCCTTCTTTTAAGCATTCTCTTTCATGGCCCAGATCAGCAAAAGCATTTAAGCACAAGCTTAATCCTCAGTCAAGTAAAGTACATAAACATGTTAAGTTAATATGAATGCACACCCTAAAGCTAACACCAAAATGTGTGACCACTCTATCTCCTCTTGACTTCAAAAGACTACTGTCCAGGTACTTTCAGACAGGCAACATATTTCATTTAATAATAAAAAGGTATGTATCTTTCCATGATCTTTAAGATCCTGTGAAAGCCCAAACTATTTCCATCTAACTATTGCCTCATCCCATATCAGAATTTTTTAAAAATAGCTTTAGTGGTTTTGACAACACATCTTTTTCTTTCCATTTGATAAAGAGAGCTTCATACTGAAAACTCTGAAACTCAAAAGTACCACTGTTAAATGGGTTTTGATTCACCATCCCTAGTTGTCAGAGTGGGCTGAGAATTTTCCTACAGTGTACTTCTGTGCTGGAAAACACTGTTTCATGGCTGAAATATGCTGCTTTTGGAAGTCCCCTTCTTCCCTGGTAGGACCCAGTCCTTCACTGTGCCCGGGGGACTGTGATGAGAAGGAGCGAGTGCAAGAGGAAGAGTGGGAAGGGCCTGCCAAGCCTGGTGATGGGGAGCAGGACTGAGAGGTAAGATTAACAAACGTTTTGGGAATCAGCTATATTTCTAACAGCCAGCAGGACTGCACCACCCGCAGCACTGCTCTGGTTTCAATGAAGCAACACTTTATGGTGTTAATTTCCTCTTTCCTTACTTTGTCAGGACCCTTGAAAAGATACTCCACACTAGATTTTCATCTGGAAGTTCAACCCTAGTGTTCTTCAACTTCTGTCAAAATTATTCCCTTGTAAAAGGAAAGCCATCAGAATTTTTCACTGTGGATCCAAATTAGCAAAGCTTCACTCTTAAAAGTAACTCTTTTATGCTTGAACAATCCACATAAAATAATAAAACATGTACTTTTGTAAGGCATATTTGTAAATTTATAAACTTTTTCAGGTCCTAGCAATTTTTCATTTTATTTTGACTAGAATCTGCTTATTTTTTTTTCCAGTCTTTAGCAATGGGCTATCAACACTGCTTACAGTGTCCTGAAACACTGGATGCAGATGGCACTCTCATTTTAGGATGGGCTAGTCAATGTTTGTATTTCAGGATCCTTGGGTGAGTCCCTGCTGTTGTTTACAGAACATTTTTGTAAAGTACATTTGTATGTATCTTGCTGAACAGTGGCTAATATGGTTAAATGTGGCATGAGATTTGGAAACATTGCAAGCAAAGAGCTTTTCACAATTAATAATACAGGAAAAAAATGGAACAGAATGCTTTATGGCAGTGTGTGTTTACTGTTAGGTCTATGTCTTGCGCTGACTGCATTTATGTCACATTAGCATGAAAATCATGCCACTAATGAGATTCAGTGCATTTTAAGAAACAGTAACAATGACCTTTGAGAAAACCCAGAATATAAATTCCACAGTTCTTTGTCAAAAATATTATACTGTTCATATTTATAAATGTGATGTTGTAAAGGTGTCTTGCTTTCTTTTCAAGCCCTGTAAGCATTATATAAAATAGTCTGTGCTGGTGAAATTACCTGGCAATGCCTGATATTCTGTGTTCATAGTTCCTATGGTGCAGCTGGAAATGCAGAAATTCAGCATTTGGCATCTGATTAGCTGTGCTTAACCATCACAAGCAGCAGTTTTTGGAATATATGCTTAGTCCTGCTAACTCAGTCTTGTCTTCAACTCCACAATAGAAAGGTTTCCCCATGTACAGCCAACTGGGTCCCAGTTAAGTTGATGGTAAAGTATCCATTACATTCTTGCATCACCTCTCCAAATAATGGAGGATTATTTCTTGATCTGCCTTGAAGCAAAGCTGTAACTCTTCCAGACTGGTCTGTAAGTCTGGCTGGTAATGACATGACTGCTGCTTTTCTAGATATGAATGATTCATTTTAGATCAGAAAGGTTAGGTTTACATTGCATTATATTGTTCAGTTTATAATGCATTGCTTGAATTTATATTGCCTTGATGTTTTTGCAAAAAAAAATCAAAAAGTCATTATTTGCTATTTTACTTAGGCCTGCAGCATGCTAATATGAAAAAGCAGATTAGCAGTAAAATTAATTTTCTTTAGGAATAAAGATGATGGAAATCTTACAAAATCCACCTTGCGGTGAAAATAATTTTGAATAACAATATTTTATATCTTCTATAAATATAAAATTATTATTAAAGCAGGTTAAGAAATAATATTTTTTCTGGAAAAATAATGTAAAGAGGGAACTAACATTTTAGCTTTCAGTTTAAAATACGCCATCCAATATCAATGCATAAAAGCAAAGAATTTTAATTTGATTTAAAGTGCTTTGCTTTTTTTAAAATGTTAAATTTAATGCAAAACTTAAAGTGGTATTGTAAGCATTTTGAGCAGCTCCTCAGAATATAATAAAGTGAAAGCATACATTATTATGTTGCTAAGACTGGTCCAAGACCTAAAATTAGCCATTGCCGTGCTTGTTGAACAGACATTCACGTGCAGAGCAGAAGTGTCAACCACCTTCTCAAAAAACTTGTTTTGAGTCATAATAATGTGAAAACAGATCAGTTTCGTGGTACTTTTGGACCTGTGTGATCCCAATTACAGAAGCAGCAATGTGCATAAACCTACCCAGACATTCAAAGATTTACAGACAGGTTTAGCAGCCCAGTCTAAAGGCCCTACCCTGACAAAATCTGTGCCTGGATACCTTCAAACAAGTACCCAGGAACTGCCACACCTACAGGGATCTGCCTACCCAGAATGGACAATTTCATTACCATTTAATTCACTCCACAGAAGCTATGTCTGGTTCAGGATTTCCCCAAGTTTCCAGTGGACAGGGGAGATGCATGGTAGATGCTGTTCTCTTTTTCATATCTTTCCTACTTTTTGCTGGTGCCTGAGGTAGGATGCTGACCTAGACAGACACTTTGTCTGACCCCAGCCAGTGGTTTTTACAGTAATCAAAACCAAAGCCCTGCTACTTACAGTATTCTGATACTTAGGCTACACACTTAGTCTAACTTAAGTATGAACTTAAGCTGTACTTAAGTGTGAAACTTAAGATGTTTCCCCTCAGTGTTCGCAGAAGCATATCTCCTCCTGTATAAACAGAATACACTAAAGAAGACACCAGTATATAATCAACTACTGAGGCAGGCTCAAATTGTGGAACTTCATTAAAATTTCTAAACAGAAGAATCACAGCACCAGCCTGCTATTTCTCTCACACTGACATTGGACAGTTTGAAACAGGGACTGAAAAAAGAAGTGCCACTTTCTACATAATGAAAGGGTTTATTCCGTTCACACTACCCAGAACCCAAGGGGAAGAGGGCGGGAAGAAATAAAGAAAAAAAAACAAAACAAAACAAAATAAAACAAAACACAAAAAACCTCACAATTAGAAAAATTTAGGGAAAAAAGTTCTAACAAGCCACATTGAAGGCAAAAGAAATGTTATAGCCCCAAAGTGTTCCAGCTGAATTTCTGAAAGGCATCTTTAAAAGCCTGAATCTTTTCTGAAGCTTTCTTAGCCTCTGAGCTAAACAGCCATCTAAGCAAGTTTCTGAAAGTCTTCTTTAATAGCAAACCAAAACCTTCCCTATCGCCCGTGCAGCTGTCAGTCACTTTTCTGTGCCCTAACAAGGCTAAAATTTGCAGCTGTCTTCTATGAACATCAGAATTGCTTTAATGCTGCAATGCCCTAAGAAGACACACCTTATTCAGGTAATCTAGATCTGTCAATCTGTCCAAAACTAGTACATCATTCCATAGTCAGTAGTTTATTTTGTGTCAGTAATAGGCAATAAAATAATGCAGTGAAATATTTAGTGTGAGGACTCTAATGCAGTATAGGTCAATAAAGTCTGGGTGATTCATCATGGTACATTATTTATCCACAGTAATTTACTGGGTAGATGTGTGAAATTCCATTGTAGTCAGTTGAAATTTATGTACTGGGTGGTCTTTGGCTTTTTTTTTTAGCTACAAAGGACATTTACTTTCCCCATGGCAATTGAACAATAACAAGGAGTTACGAGGATTGCATGATTTTTGGTTAAACAAAGCAAGATGCTGATTAATGCTGATCTTTTTTACAATGCAGAGCTGAGAAAATCTTTTAAACTGCTGCTTTTTAAAAGTGACAAAAATCCTGCTG
>NW_010157530.1:15271-41443 GCF_000695765.1 Mesitornis unicolor
TATAATCATTAAAGAGAGTCTGGGAATTAAAATACTTTTGGACCCAGATTTGAATGGTTAAAAAAACACGTACATAAATAGAAACACTTTCCTAGAAAAATTAAGACCATTTAAGTTAAACCACTGTAGCTTACGTGCTAAGACAAGCCCCACTAGTCTGAATATTGGAATAGAGTACTAGATAATGGAAATTTATGAGAAATGATCACAGAACACTGCAAACGAAAATATTATTAATTAACTGCATGAGGAAACAGCATCATAAAGCACTTGAGGGCGTTTTCCAAAATCTTCATTACTAATGGTAAAGGCAGAAAACTTAAGGAAAAAGGTTATCTCCTCTCTCCCACAGTCAAAGCATCTCTGGTGCTAGCAAAAAAATGTGAGGCTCATCTGTGAACATAACACTGTCTCCCTGGAAACCGCTAGAATGTGTCACTTCACCTGATTCCAAAATGAGAGATAAGAAACAAGAAGTGTGAAATCCTTCACTGTGGAGGTTAGCATTTTATTAACAAACACCTGCAGTTTGTCGTTTCGCAGTTCCTGAAACATATGATTCCCTAATTGCTGCAAAAGGCATTGAATCTCCTTTACAGTTGCATCTGTCATGACAGAGGTCCTTCCTTTCACTGTTCCTTTCCTGCCTGTTTAACAGATCATAGTTTTGAAACAAAATTATAAATATATCTTTTGCTTAATTAACCCCCTCTTTGCTTCACTAAAAATTACATTAACGCTTTCCTGGAATCAAATTTAATGTATTTATTCAACGCCACCATTGGGACCCTATCAACATAACCATTATGTGTAGGCTAGGCATAGATCTAGGATTGCTTAAAGCAAAGTCACACTAATAATTTTAATTACGTACATCTCCTAAACTAAAGCTCTAGAAAAGGGGACTCTGATTCAGCAGCAAACCAGCCAGTGTGTATCACAAGCAACAATTTTATTTTCTTAAAGCTCCTCTGGATTCCCTGATCTGACTAAAAATTAAGGCTTGCTAGAGAGTTTCTCAGTCTCCACAGGAATAATTCTCCACAGGAATAATTCTCCACATTTAGACTGGAATTTCTGGTCACAATCAGAAAGAGAGAGAGAATGTGTGAAAGAGTGAGTGTGTGTATGTGTGTGTGTGTGCACGTGCACACGTGTTTCCGTGCGCTGCGGGGCAGCAGCAGTCATGTGCAGGTTGAAGACCTTCAATTACAGAGCTGTTTCCCAACTATATGACCCAGATCAATGCAGGGCAGCAGTGGAGGCCAAAGGTAAAGTATCCTTAGATTTCTTGAATAAATCAATGTGCAGAGAGATAAAAGCAAAGTGAACACCAAGCTCTTGCCTATCACGGATTGAACGCCTTTTCCATTTTCTCTCTGTTTGTAAGGCTAGCTGTTTCAAAAGCCCTTAGTTTCCTACCACTGCAGAGAGGAAATGAAATTAACTTCTCTAGAAGAGTTGTGAGATACAATGCACCTTCATATCTAGCCCAGTTTACTTAGTTGAAAGCAAGCTTTACTGACATGAGCATACTCTCCACCAAGTCCGTTTGATGTAAGCAGAACTCTGCAGTGAAAAAGATATTTGAACACAGGACCCTTAGCTTTTTCTAGAGTTTGCAGGTGCATGATGAATGAGAGAGGACTGCAGGAAGAGTGCCTGAACACTGTATTCGATAACTGGACTCTACACCTGCTTTCTCTCACATGGTGCCAAAGCAACCTTGGGTAAATCTCTGATCACGGTGATCACAGCTGCACCAATGATGACAATTTGTACGTTCTTCATAATGTAAGCCTTTGAGTTGTGATTCTGTTCCACAAAATGCTGTAGCAGCCAACCAATCATGAGACATAAAAAGCTACATAATATTAAGTACTCTGGAAATAAATTTAAAAAAAATCAATTAAATCTTATGAATTTAACATTAGGAAACACCCCTAAACTGGAACATTTCAATCTTGAACTTCTAATGTTTTGGTATCTCCATCTGTAACATAAGAATGTCACAACTGTTTTTGTAGTGTGTTATGAAAGTCAGTTCATTAACAGTTAAGAAGCACTCAATCCACACTGAAATTAATGTCTTTTTCTCTAGAGAAGAGTCTGAATGAGTCTGTCATACAGAGGGCATGGGCCCCGCAAGTAAGATGAAATGGTGAATCCTTCTTTGTTTAGAGATCACATACACTGTGATGAGTAGGAACCATTTAAAACAAAAAAGTATGTGATCATGAAATTAAATAAAGTATTATCTCTATTACAATGCAGACTTTAATAACGTGATCATACAGTACTAATGCTACAAAATTAATTAATACTTAATTTTAGTATTTCACTGCTTTCAAAGGAAAGTTTGCAGTTCCTTCTGTATGTAATTGCATATATATAACTGAGACAATACCTCCTTTTGAATCTTGATAGGAACAGTTTCATAGCGCAGCTCTCAAGACAAGGTAAGCAGTGCAAAAGCAAGTCTGGGAGAAAAGTGATGGAAAGTGAAGGAAAAAGAAAAGCCCGACAAGACAATTATTTGAAAGAGTAATATATTTGTTAGACTCTATTTCCTAATGCATTAGCAAAAATCTTTGCAGAAGAACTTGCAGTAAAGACAGTGGCATTATTATCAGAATGAGGGACAGTCATCAACAAAGAAAAAACCCCAAACAATTATTAAAACATTAGGTCCTAATTCTGAAACAGCTGACATTATTTTTAATTCTTACATCGAAGAATATGATCTGTCATTCCCAGACTGACAACTTTTGAACTAGATATTCTGCTATGCATCCTATCTTGCCTTTCTCTGTTCTCTTCAGTATTTAGATAAATGACCTACCTTTTTAGCCTCTCTGGAACTTTTTGTTACCTTTGCAGTGGAATTAATCTGTGGTTCTGCATTGGTCTTGGTTTCACTTGGATAGAATCATAGAATCAATTTTCAATTCAGGAAAGTTGCATTTCTGAGCAACACCTGATTCGGTAGGAACAGAGTTGATAAGACATTTTGTTTTAGTTTGTGGCCAGCACTGGGTGTGCAGATTGCAATATTGATCAATGTCTTCAGCAGTTTTGAGTTAGCTAGGTACAGAAGCTAAGACGAGTGAAAGCCAGGGCCGCTGACCCAAGCTGACCAACAGAAGTATTTCATACAATAAACATCACGCTCACTATAAATTGGAAAGTTCGCTGGGGATAGTTCTTTTTCCTTGATGGTCATTACCCCTAGAGGGTCTCGCCCATCATTCTGCTCCCAAGGCCTACTCCCCTGTTGCAGTTTAAGGGTTACTAGCGTGAAAGGGAAGGACAGGTGGTGTCTATAAGACCTTGGGGGGTCAGAGATCAGTACTGTTCCCTCCCCTTTCTGGCCACAGTCTATAAAAAACCGAGGAGGCTCGAGGTTTTCGTGGGATTTTCCTGGCTTCCTGGTCTGCTTCCTGTCACATCTTGGGACGGCTGGGCCTACCTCTACATGCTCAGCAGCACCCACCACCACCTGCTCCCTTCCCTGGGAGAGTAGAGGACAATAGAGAGAAAATCCTGCTCCCTGGGTTTGCCCTGAGCCTTAAATGGAGACAGGATAAATTGGCGCCCAACGTGGGGCATGGCTCAATTTCAAAATAAGGATATTTAAAATATGGATTGGACAATGTTAAAATGTTGCATGATCATAAGAAATTTTCTTTTTGTGGTGGTAAAGGGACGAGGGGTGGTTTTTGTGTATGAACTGCCCTGATGACTATTGTTGTAAATGTTATGTGGGGAAGTTTGATTTTGTTTGGGTGAATTTTGATAATAATTCTTGAATACATAATTTGCAGTGGCGAGGGGTGGAATGTATTGGGTTTTCTGTAAGGGGGTTTTTGGTTGTGTCTTTGGTAATGGGGGAAGGGCTATGGAGATGGCCCTTTAAGAAGCTACCTGAAAAGCTCCCCCTTTTCCTTTGTCAGACCCACCTCTGACCAAGGCTAAGTCAATCAGCGCCCCTGCGAATTCATGTATTTAAGGGGGGTGTAGGGGATGCCTCTCTCTCTCTCTGGTACCAGCCCTCACCAGCACGGCCTTAGGTGTGGGTGGCGCGGCCCTGGCCTTGCCCGGCTGGGCTTGGCCGGCCTTGACCGTAACTTAAGCTTAAGCCCCGCTGCAGCTCCATCCCAAGAAAAAGAAAGAGAGAGCCAGGAACTCCAGAACCATCAGAAAAGACCTGCAGCAGAGAAAGGAGTGGGGCTCAAGGAGAACAACCTTGAAGAACACCAAGGTCAGTTGAAGGAAAGAAAGGAGAGGGAGGAAGAGGAGGACGCAGAACCCAGGCTCCCCTTTTGCTACCCGTGGCGATAGCTGGGTCTACTGGCTTGCAGCCCGTAGAGCTCAGCAGTGGAGCAGGGCCACCTGAGCAGTCGTGAAGAAGCCGTGACTCTGGGCAGTGTGTGCTGGAGCAGTTCATGTGTGAGGGAAACTACAGCTGTGGGCAGACCCAGATTGGACTTTTGAGGACTTCTCTCCCCTATGGAAAGGGGGCCATGTGGAAGCAGAGAGAGACACTGGGCTGAGTTTTTCCTACTCCTGAGGGGCACATGGCGTGAAAACCGACTGCAACTCCCACTCCCATCCCCCTGCACCTCAAGGCAAAGGGGGAGAGGGAAGGTGAAGAAATCGGGAATAAAAGCTGAGCCCGGGAAGAAAGGAGGGGTGGGGGGAAGGTGTTTTGATTTTAAGATCTGGTTGTATCTCCCATTGTTCTACTCTGATGTTGGTAACAAATTAAAATTGTTTTGTTTTTATTCCTTATGATGAGTCTGTCTTTTGCCTGTGACCTTTTTAAGTGGTGAGAAGCCCTCCCAGTCCTTATTTTGACTAGCCCCTTTTTGGGGCATCGTGGTGCTCAGTTAGGCACTGGGCCTAAACCACGATATACCCCATTCAGTGTGACTGTCATGCTTTCACTGGAGTTGTGATGCAAACAGTGTTTGACATCTAGCATTCACTGCTGGGAGCACACAGCTCAAGACCACTATATGGGCTGAGTATAACTTTTTATATTTTATACTAATATTGGTGTTAGTATTAATTTCCTTTTCCCGATTCTTCTTCTTAGATGTGGAGGGGTCACCTGGTGATAGAATAACTGACTAAAAGAAGACAGCATCTTACAACCACTGTCATTATCAGGCAATAAAGAGGACACTGAAGTTGCTAGTCTGACCAAATATTGACTACTGATGGATTAAAAAGCATACAGAAATTTCCTCACACTTGTAGAAAACATCAGAAATTATAACTGTGACTTTTGTTCTAAAAAGAATGGACCACATGATCTTTCAAGGTCCCTTCTGACCTAGGCTGTACTACGATTGTACAAAAAAAAGAATCTATCAGGATAGGATATATTCCTACTAGAGGTTTGGTTTTTTTAATAGGGCATATAATTATGAATAAATTTTTAATAAATAATAACTCTCTTAGCCAGCTACTAAAAAAGTTGTTGAGAAGAGGGGATGAATAAGTACTTTTTGTTCTAAGTAAACAAGCAAAATAGAAATTAGTAGCTAAGGTGACAACAAAAGGAAACATGGATCATAATCTGAAGAAACAGAAAGCAGAATTCATGGCAAGTATATGACCAGCTATGTCACACTTTTTAGCACCCCATACTGATACCTAAAAACATATCTGGAAACTCCTGCTTATCAGCAGTTAGTTACTTTGGTGAATCCAAAACGAAGAAAAGAACAGTACTGCTAGTATGATGGATCATGTTGCATGAGATCTTTTTGCTAATTAAGTCCTTAAAAAGTTACCAATAATCTCTACCCACTGGAGCTGCAAGCCACTGAAAACATTGTTTCCTCCAACTGCAGTATCCTAATCCTGAAGTAAAGCAAAATAACCTGGTATTTAAGAATTTATGAGTCCCTACAAGAACATTATACTGATTATAGTAACAGTAGAGTTTGAAATACCATGGGCTTCCAACATGTTCACAGTCAATCTCTGCTTACCTCAGAGATAAAGCAAGCTTTGCTAGCTACAGAAGCAGAACTTTAGCAACTTCTGTTCCCTGTAGTTGTGTTTCTATTAAATCTGCTCTGAGATCTTACAGAAACGAGCCTGTAGCTGAAGACTGTACTGTTAGAAAGCAGGCCTGTCTGCTAAAATTCATTAACAATATTGCTGGAAAAAACCAGGATGTGACGTAGTTTCTCAAATGCTTTCCATAGTTAAAATGCAGCACTGAAAGATCAGCAACAAGAGTGTTATGGAAAGAGAGGAATGAAGTGATATAGGCAAAAGAGAACAGCTGCGTTTTCAGTTGAGGAGGTTTTATTGTACTGAAGTCTCAGGAGAATAGTAAAGGAGCTTCAGGAAAAAACAAGTAAAGAAAAGTTAAAGAAAATTAGAAAGAAAAGGATATTGCACTCCCTCCAAAAGTATCAACCCACTGCAGAAGTTTAGTAGTGACTCCTAACAGAGCACCTGATTTTGAAAGCTATGGATCTTTGCATGTCTTCAAATTCTAATGCTCCCTCACATAAAATGAAACTTGCCTGTTCTCTAGATTTGCTGTTTTCCAATTATGCTTTTCTCATGGAAGATCTTCACCTGCAATACAAATTATATTAGAAACCTGACCCATTGCCATTGGCAATGGGATTGAGATTCTTCACTTGTTTCTTTTCTCCACAGTAGGCCAGGGTTACCATTGCAGTTCTTCACAAGGTAGCTCACATAACTGCAACTGTCAGAAGAATAAAGTTTAGAAAATGCTACTACTCTGTTCTCCATCACATCTCACCACTGAAATCTACCTTGCCAGTCAGATTTTAATGGTGAATCAAGAAGTGGAATAGGTCTTTGTGGCCCTAATGTTGCCTCAGTAGGACTCAAGTGCTGCAGAATGGTTTGAACACAGAACAGCTGTGCACCACTGCCTTACACGGTGACTAAAGTAACAGTAGAGAGTTCAGTTTTGCTGGAGAATTCATTCTGATATTCGGGATTTAAAATAATGCTTCAGTTATAACAGCTTCACAGTATTTTCTCCCTGTGCAGTCTATTTGTTGTGATGGTTTTCTTGGTTGAGTTCCTCTCATCTGTTACGATGCACTCCCTCAATGGCTCCTTTGCGCTAGCAGCATTCCTCCCACACAGATTTTCAGGACTGCTCACTAGTGCCAAAGGTCTGATTTCCAGCTTATGTCAAGATTTCCTAAGACCATAATATTTTTACCCTGCCTAACTGTCAGATGAAAGTTGGCAGAAGTCAGTAACAATTTTAATTCTGTTTTCTCAGGAACAGATGATGTTTTAACTTCTATATTTCACATAGTTTTTTACCAATTCAGACTTTGCTTTTGGCTACAAAGCTTGTCATTAAGTCCTTACAGAGGGATGGGTCTATTCCTGTGAATCAGACTTACAGGCTAACAGAAGCTTTATGATAGCCTGTTTTGTGTTGATAACAAGCTTGCTGTGATCTGAAGAAGAAATGTGCATTCATGAGGTTAACCTGACCCTACTTGACATTTTGCAGAATATTTTGAGATTTGAGTAGAAAGGGGAAAAGAAGGTTAAGAAGCTGGTTTTCTCACATAGGTGTCCCTCCCTATGCTTCAGGAGTAAACTGGAAAATTATAAGCTAAGGGAAGCATGGCTATAAGACGTTCTGGCAAACAAATTATATTAGTTTATGTTTGCTTACCTTCATTTCCATATGGTACATCATACACATTTCCAGAAATGCCTATACAGTGTGCAAAATGCCATCCCAGAAAAAGCTTAAATGCCTCCAGAGCTTGCTTCCTGCAATGTTCTGCATGGTACGAAGGGAAGAGGGATAAATCAGCAGTGTTGAGAAACGTGTGCTGTGGTTTTCACAGTTTTTATGGTTCTTACACAGGGCTTCAAAACACAGTGTATTAAGTAAAAAAGAAGTTAGTATTCTAGTGGAGATAAACCAGCTCTTTTGGGTTTTAGCAAAAGCAAACAACTACTTTTATGTAACTGGCATAGACCACACTGAATTAATTTGAGCAAGAACTTTCACAGAAACATCTTCTGTTTTGTTGTATACAGAATCTGTTGTCCCAACTGCCAGTAAATGCATCAACATTTATTTCATTCTCACAGGCAATAGACTTTAAAACACATCAGGAGTTGTGGCAGACTACTGCACATCTTTTAAACTCTGCTTCAGACTTTGTACAGCTCTGGTTATAGCATGCTCTGAACATCAAACACAAGCAAAAAACGAAGAAACTTCCACATCAGCAGGTTTAACTAACCACTACATTGATATGGAGAAATATGACATTTACCAGTGAAGAGCAGGGTAAGAACAGTCGATCTGAATGTTAATAAGCAAACTTTTTTCTCACAGTCTTTGTCTATAGAAAAGGAAGAAAACTATGCTAGTGGTTTAATTGGTAAATAGGCCATCTCAGTTGGCAATCTAGTATTGTAGTACAGCTACAGAGAGGTGAAAAATAAGATTTAGTCTCCCACTTTCTTGGCAAGTAGGTCATTACTTGACTAAATTATCTCATTTATGCCCATAGCTAAATGGCAGGAAAGCTAATTTGAAGTTCACAATTGCACCTTCAAAATTCAGAAAAGCCTCCAAAAGTAAAGCTCATCTTCCTGAACTAGAAATGCATACCAGAAGTCAAAATTACAGGTCCTTGAAAATCTCCAGATGAGGCTGAAATGAAGAAAAGTGGTTCATCAAGATCTAAGCTCTGTTTAGCTCAAAAGTCACGGTGACCCTATAAATTCTGATAGGCACAAGCAGCTCTGCACTGGTTGCCAAGATAATGCAACCTCTATTCTTTCACTTCCCTGTACAGAGCTGTTTAGTGCTCAGTCAAAGGGTCCTGGATACCCTTGGACACTCTCCAGCCCTTCTGAAACATTCAGACTTTTTGTCAACTCTGTCTCCCTCTTCTGAGGCACACAGCCAACAGCCTTGAACCACGAAGCATAGACAAACACAGTAACACCCCCACCCCATCCCCACCAGCGTGGGAACACTGAAGGTTCAGGAAGAACATCTTTTAATTTCCCGCAACTCAGTGCAACTGCATTATGGCTAACATTAGAACAAATATTTTTCTACAAAATTTATTAATTTGCAAGAGATTGCAGGTATTTTGAAGGCACTTCCCACGGTGATCTCTCACCCTGGAGAGTCACATTTCTCCATGCATTTGTTTCAAATTTCACAACACCTAGGTATTTGTAGAAATGTTTCCTGTACAGTACATAATTTTACAATTTTGGTACTCCTCAGAGACATAACTCAGCAAGAAATCACTACATAACTTACTGCAACAATATTTTGTCTAATATTAACTAAAAAATGAGAAAATAACAAATAAAAAAAGCTAATAAGACTGCTATCAGCAAGTACCA
Source organism: Mesitornis unicolor (assembly GCF_000695765.1). Classification (NCBI taxonomy): domain Eukaryota; kingdom Metazoa; phylum Chordata; class Aves; order Mesitornithiformes; family Mesitornithidae; genus Mesitornis; species Mesitornis unicolor. The sequence continues at coordinate 24,683 of NW_010157530.1, forward strand.
AAAAAAGCTCATAAGATGAAAAAACAGGAGTACCCCTTGAACTAGATTCCAGGACATCCCTCCCTCCACCCTGCTCTAGAACCATAACTGACCTGAAACCCTATCTAGAACCAGTAACAGATCTAGAACCCATAAGTGATTGAGAACCTGATTTAGAACCCATGAGCTATCTAGAGTCAGTAACAGATCTAGAACCAATTAGTTGACTAGAACCAGCAACTGATCTAGGTGCAATGGATGGTCCTGAATCCACAAGTAGTCCTGGACCAACAAATGACCTGACATCCAATCTAGAACCAACAAGTGACCTAGAACATAATCTGGAACCATCAAGTGGTCTAGAACCTGCTCTAGAACCAGGAAGTTATCTGGAACCCGATCTAGAACCAGCACGATCTAGAACATTATCTAGAACCCTCTTGCTACCAAACTCCAGAATTCATACCTGCCCTAGAAATTACTGCACTACCACCACCCTACCTTTACAAACAACCAAACCCTGAAACCCAGCCTCTGGAACTTACCTGGACTCTAGAGAAAACCCAGACTCTAGGGTCCTAGACATGAGGGATCGACAAGGCCAAGTTCCAGGTCCTGCACTTGAGTCACAACAACCCCATGCAATGCTTGGGGAAGAGTGGCTGGAAAGCTGCCAGGCAGAAAAGGAACTGGGGAGTGTTGGTTGACAGCCAGCTGAATATAAGTGTGGCCAGCAGGTCTATGGAAGTGATAGTCCTCCTGTACTTGGCACTGGTGAGGTTACATCTTGAATATCCTTTTCCATTTTAGGCCACTCACTAAAAGAAAGACATTCACGTACTGGAGCTGGTATAAAGAAGGACATCAAAGCAGGTGAACACTCTAGAGCACAAGTCTTATTTGGAGTGACTGAGGGAACTGGGACTGTTTAGTCTGGAGAAAAGAAGGCTCAGGAGAGACGACATTGCTCTCTACAAATACCTGAAAGGAGGTTATAGCCAGATGTGTATTGGTCTCTTCTGTCAAGTAACAATAAGAAAAGAGGAAACAGCCTCAAGTTGTGCCAGGAGAGGTTTAGACTGGATATTAGGAAAAGCTTCTTCACTGAAAGAGTTGTCAAGCATTGGAACAGGCTGCCCAGGGAAGTGGTGGAGTCACCATCGCTGGAGGGATTTAAACGTTGTGTAGATGTGGTGCTTAGGGACAAGGTTTAGTGGTGGACTTGGCAGGGCTAGGTTTATGGTTGGACTCGAAGATCTTAAAAGTCTTAAAAGTCTTTTCCAACCTAAGTGTTTATATGATTCTGTGATTATTTGGTCACACATGTATTGGTTTTTATTTTCTATCACCAAAGACATCTTAAGTGACAGAGGAACAAGAGCCTAATGACTTTCAATATTTCAGTAAGAAATATTATCTTAAAGGAGTAAGACATCTTAGAAATCTGACTTAATGCCTTCTTCCAGAAAGAAAAAAACCCACTCTTTTCCAAGGAAGTGGAACACCAAATTACATTATTTGCTTTGGAAAACTCAAATGCATCTTGTCTCTATCAGTCATCAAACATCTCTATCAAATAATCCATACAGCATTTGAACTTATCTAACAGAAACAAATATATGAAATAAACCATGTGTTAAAAAAATATTAATTGCTTAGCTAAAATAAGTAAGTTTTAATTAGTATGAATCACTTTTTCCTGTCTGGGACTTTTCCAGTTATGCCTAATGAGCAGGTGCTTAAGAAGAACAAAGCAGAGAATAAGGAGGCTATGGCCATCAACAGAGGCTGCAACTTGAAGATAACAGTTTATGGACTTTCTGGAGACAGAGAAAGAATCCAGTGAGATGTTAGAAGACCCCAGACCAGAAATTACCATTGGACTAAGATGCAAGGTGTGTGAACAGCGCATGAAGATCAGGTGAACAGATTGTAAGTGTATAAATACCCAGGAAGTGTATGGGTGGAGGCACCCATCTCAAGCTCATTTTTCCTATCTGTACTATTCAAATAAATTATTTTTTAATAAGATTTGATGCCTGATACTCTGCTACAGGAAACCTAGGGTTTGAACTGTGAGAATAATGCCAGACACCTGGATGGAGCAGACTAACACCATGAACCTCCTCACTTCATATTTATTTCTATTTTCCTACTTTTGCCAAGGTCCCTCAGGGCCTTGAAAATGTTAATTCTTTTCTCATACAGGCAGGAGATGTAGGAACTCAAAATATCACCCTCAAATTTCTTGATATTATTGAAAGACTCACTGTTAGTATGGAACTTCTCCTTAATTTCATGAGACATGAATGGGTTGCCTGAGGTTAGAATAAGGGTCACTGTTGCTGGTGTGACAGACCGTTTGAGGACAGAGAGAACTGAAGATTGAGCTGTTGGTACCCATAACATGTTCCTCTAAGTATCAACAAAAGATGAAACAGTCATAATCCAAAAATAACTCTTCTCCTACCAAGTACTTTGACTCTTTTCCATGAATTACTCTTCAAAGGTAAACTCATTTTGGCTGTCTTGTCCCTGAAGTCTGCTTCCAGAATCCTCTTTCTCTCATAGCCAGCCAAACAACACTCACAATCAAGAAGGAACACAGAAAAACAATAACCCATAATACAAGATTCTGTTTCAAAAATCCTGAAACACAGCTCAGAGCCATTTGCAATTCTATATTCTCCAAACCAAGCCAAACAATCAAATCTAGTAAAAATTAAATCAGCAGACTCACAGTTTGAATCTAGCAGCATCTCTCCTACCTCTTCCTCCTTTTTTTAAAAATTATTTATTTTTCATTTAGGAAAGAACACTGGAAAGTTAGAAAGGCAACAGTGAGATGGATGGCCTGGAGCTTTAATAGTGCTTATTACTTTGGGTTTACACAATGAGGAATTCATACCTAGTTACTTAATAACGTTGATAGCATCATCAATCTTGCCAATAGAAAATAGCTAATCTACTTTAGCAGCAAGTTCACTAAAGGTTGAGTCTTTTTTTTTCCCCCTCTGGAAGAGGAAGGGGACTTACATAAGGACCTTCTAGACAGTATTTGCAAACTGTTCCTATAAGAAGGCTAATATGGCAATTCACAACTAGGAAGGGAGAGAGAAATGGAAAAATCATAAATTCTTAAGAAAACATTATAACACAAAGATTAAAAAGGTTATTGTCTAGAAGACTGAAGAGTTTTAAATGAAAGTGGCTGAGGCAGAAGAAAATGGATATCCACAAAAAAATGAGATTCTAGGAGGAGAGTTAATGATGAAGTGCCGAGCTGGCAGGAGGCCAGCATTGTCCAGATTAGTTCAGTTGAGTGGGAGGGATAACATCAGCTGACAGGCTGGCAGCAAGAAAGGCCTAGGAGATGGATGGCACTTTAAACACAGGCTGGTCCAGCAGTCAATGGAAAACTTGTTGCAATGATCAGTCTGATTATTCTATCCACTGGGATTTAGGGTACTTTAAAGTAACTACAGAATCCACCTGTCAGGGAAATAGTTGGGAAAAGGGCAATCCCATCAACCGAAAACATAGATGACTGGTGACAGACCAGACATATCACCAAGAGAGATGGCAGGCTGTATACTCATCAGTGTAACACTGAAGTTAATCCAGAACAACTTTACTGACGTCTTCAGAATTGACTCCAGATTTGCACAGAAACTAATGAATTCAGAGTATGCCCATATTGGAATTTCCTACCAAGTGCACCGGGAAGACTTAAACAAAGAAAATTGACCACTCGGCAGACAAAAATTGTAGTTAACATTTGCCAGAATTTCATCCATGGGCTAGATGTTCAGCCAAGGTAAATGACCACACTTCCAGACTCCAGTCCCCTAATATCTTCCATGGGACAGTGGCAGTATTTGCAGAACTGCAGTACCTCCAACGTAGATGTTGAAACAGCTTGCAAAACTACTAGGGTAAGTGTAGAATAAATATTACCTGCTAATCTGCTAGACTGAAACTGAAAATCCAATCCTGCTGTGCATCACCACACTCAGAGGTTTTTTATTGCAGAAGGAGCTGGGGGACTTAGCCAGATGAGATCCTACCAGGCCACAGACATTAAAAAACACAAGGAACCTGATGACACCTTGCCAAAGGCCTTATAGGGAAAAACAGAGATATTGTGAAATGGATAGTCAGGGTAGAATCTAGACTTCAGTACGATTTGACTAAATAATTATAACAAACCCCAGAATGAGACAAAGGAATCATTATGGGTGTGCTTCCCTTAGAATAGGGAACAACTCTAGGGTGGGTACAGTGAGTTTAGGAGTAAGATGGTAAACTAGGGGCTTTCTGGGTTTTTTAACCAAATAGAGCAGAGGGAGAGGAGTCCACCTGCAAACTGGGATCAGAAAGCAGCAGGCAGGGATCAAGACCTCCAACTCCACACCTCCTGGGAAGGAGAAAGCAAAACTGCCCTCCGAGCCAATTCTCTGGAGGAATCTGAACAGGCTAATGGCAAAAGCTGGCACATTTAATCATTGCTACACTTGACTAGAGTGTTTGTAGAATAACTTTCCCAGTAAGCAGGGGTAGATGGAAAGATTATCGGAACTCATAAAACCAGATAATTGCAATCTATAACATCATCCACATTTTATTTTCCCATGCATATCATTCCATTTTTACTTCCCACTCACATTCTATAAACAGGGTTAAATAAACATCCAATTAGAGAAGGGTATGACTTAACAGTTATGCAAATCAACCCTTTTCATAGTAACACTGGACAAGTGTGAAAATGGACTGATTTGTTATCTGTGTTTCAGTTCCCATTTTAGAAACCCAAATTAACCATTTCAGCTTTGATGAGATAATCTTTCTCTGATTTCAAGTGCCAACATACTAATCTATGATGCTTTTTTTGCTTCTTATCATGTTTAAGGTTAAAAAGACTCCTCTGCTGTCTCACATAACTGCAAGTAAATTCACATTTTCAGGGTCTGTTTGAAGTCTCATTCCACTCTGTTATAACTTCACTGATGTCACATTGACTTAGTAAACAACCAAACCATAGATATATTTCATGAAACAAATTCTTTCCTGAGAATACATCTGGTTGTTTCTCTAACATTCACAAGAGAGGAACAAAGATATTCCTTAAATTAAAAGCTAGACGTGAAATTTAACACAGTCACAACGCATCAGATTGAAAGATAACAATCACATTTTCCCACAGATTTCAGTTAAAGATTTAGGTAATGAAAGTAATTGATGGAATTATTTCTCCAACTCTCTCTACTTCTTGCATTCTAACTCTCGACCATAAACTATTTTCCCCCAACAATATCACTTTTAGCAGATTTTAGGAAATATTGTAAACTGGAATAGCTCTAATGACATTAAAAGGAATGAGATTTCCATGGGCAGCAATTATTGTTAAAGCACTGACTACAGCTGGGTGCAACGCAAGCCATTGTACAGCAATCAACAAGACCTTTGAAACCTTTGGTTCAAGACAAGAAATGAGAAATGTAAGTCACTGTTGTAATCAAGAGGCAACCAACAGCCTCACTTGGATGCTGGAAGGGGTTAGAGGGCACTGCAGAAATCAACGTAACAGCAGCCAGAACAAATTTAGGAAAGCTTGTGAAGCATAAAGGGAATGAAATGCAAGTGAAACTTTTACAATATTATTTTTATAATGCTATGAAGGTGCTAAGGGATAAATGGGTTTTTAAAACTCCCTATGCAATCTGTCTGGCATACTGTATTCCTCAGGAAGACCAATCAGATAAAAACTCTGGAGGTAATTGAAAAATCTGTAATTCCATCGAATAAGGATTTCTTTTAAAATTGGCCTGGCAATCATAATGCAGTAGAGGCAATAAATACATTTAAAGAATAGGTATTAGGTGTTTTACTGAGATGCACTGTTACAGACTGTAGGCTTCAGTGCAAAGAATAGAGCAATCTAGATGAACAGGGCCAAAAAAGTCAGACTCGCCTGATTTCACTCTTCTCCATTTTTGAATGAATGCCCTTGAATAATTACAGCTATGTTCCATGAGATGCTAAGAATCAGCAGTTTTCATGGATTTTATTAGTGTTGGTTTTTTCCATTACTGTGGTTGGAGAAAAATAATCTAAATAGCAAACCAGCAGACAACCCATTCAAATACCTAATAATTTCAAACTGGGCACCTACATTTTCTGGGGTACTTCCTGAATTTGCTTCCAGATGAAACAATTTCGTTGTGAGTAAGGAAAGCAGTGTAATGTAAAATTCCTAAGGGGCTGTTTAATTCAAGAGGAAAAGCAGGTCATCTCTAGTCCTATAAGCTGACTAACTTACACGTATTGCTCATCTTTTGACCATTTCCAAACCTTAGTCTAGTTTTCAGGTATCTATAAATCACTATCTATAATCACTGGATGTACAGTGTTGTTCTTCAAATAGAAGATGCTTCTGATGTTTAACTTAGACCAGTGACAAACAAAAGAATTTTACTTTAATTTGCTAGAATAGAAGTAGAACACACTTCCATTCTTGAGTGACTTCCATAGGTATTCTGGAGGGAAAGTATATGAAAGCAGATATGGTACACATATTTAACCCCAAAAGAAATTACTTGGGTGAAGTTTGACAAGCATCCATTTCTATCTTTCTTTCATTTGTCCTCTCACTTTTGCCATCCAAGTATGACATCATAAAATTTGTCAGAAAAGTGTGTATTATGGCATAAATCCTATCATGGTACATTCAGCTAAAATCGATGATCAATCATTCTCATAAGGGAAAGTAGCATGATAATTACTTTTGTTCTCACACTGTTTCAGTTTGTTAGTAAGTAGAGCTGATGTGCAGTAGAGAGACATTCAATTAATTCCACATTCAATAGCTGGTAAGTAAGCACCACGTTGTAGGTCAAAGAGGTCCTGCATCACAGAGATTTTGTCCCTGTAACAGCTTCCTGTTGGAGGGCAATCATCATGGTAATCATGTCAAAGGTAGTAGAAAATTATTGATACAGTTTTCCTTCCACACTGTGTTAGTTATTGTTAATTCCTGGTGGCCTATTTCATCAGCCAGATTTACACTTTTAACCTACCAGTGAAAGACTACTTCAGTTTCCTGGGTTCTCTAACGCTCTATCAACAACAGTTTCGTTTAACAGCATGTAAACAAACAGAAGGACTAACAACAGGCTAAAGCCGGGAATTGCCAGGAGGAATAGTTGTTTATCTCCAGGTGAGTCTCTGATCAGTTCTGAGTAGGAACTCCTTGCTCTAAGTGTCAGAAACCAGCAAGCGCTCCAACTCATTTCCCTCTGTGGTTCAGCTTTGTTCTGGCATACAATGGGCAAGGTGAGCCAAAAGACAATTTATTTTGCCTTTTGCTTGCAAAAAAAAAAAAAGAAATTAAGGAAAAGAAATTAAAATAATTTTATTTTTTTTTATATGACCACAGGGATAGCACAGGGAGGTAAGCAAGTTTTATTTTAATAAAGACCTAAACAACTGTTCAGATAAGTCAAAGGCAGCAAAGGGTAACTTAAGTGACTTGCTCAAGGTGAAATAGTGAACAAATGACAGCACTGAGCAGAAAACTCTAACTCTTACTCTCCCTTTCTAGCTACTAGAGCACTTCTCTCCCAGGTACGCACTTTTGAATTTAGCTAGAGGCAGAGTCACACCTACACTGGAAGAATATAGCAGCAGAAATTTTAGAGTAGCTGGAAAGGTATATTGGGCTCCTTCAGCTTCACACAACAAGAAAAGAAAGAAAATGACTCAGCATCATCATTCATGATCATAATCAGCCCTGGGACAAGGCAATGTGCTTGAGGATACCTTACTCCCACAGAGACTGGAAATCTTGAGAAAAAACCAACAACATATAATTGTTTTTGACAAAGGCCTGAACAACTGAAGGAGAGTAACCTGAAGATGACTCGACACCTCATGGTGCATTTCAGATAATTAATATACGGAGAAATGGAAAAGGGAAACTTATTTACCTTGAGTTTGGGTTAATATCTTTCAGGAATTTACTGCAACGCTAAATAGATTCTTCAACAACTGCTACCAACAATTATTATAAATTTACTTCAAGGAGCAGATTAAATATCGTCTTGCCTTTTTCTTTTTTTTTTCTTTCTTTATTCTTCTTCCAGTTCAACTTACATTTAAACTAAATATTTAAGCATGAAGTACTGGATAGCCCAGAAATATGAATACTCAGCCTTTCAATTCTATGTATATAAATATAACTGAGGTAAACAGTAACCAATATATAAGGGTAACTTGGCATTAAATCTGTTTTTAGAGAATATCGAATATTTTTTTAAGTGTCATCAGTTACCATTAATTGGTACTCATTAACCCATGGAGGAAGACAAGGTGTTAGTCATTTAAAGTCAGAACATAAAGTAAGGGATAAAGACATATTTCAAATTTTCTCAGGTTGCTTAGGTTCACCACATCATTTTATCACATGCCCGATCTTTTAATTGGCTGCTACTGAGCAAGTTGATATCTAGATATTTTTAAGGAACACAGAAATTCTAAAAAAAAAACCAAAACAAAAATATGTCAAAATAAAGTTGTTAGAGTCACAGCTAGTAACTCCAACAACCTAAAAAAAAGAAATAAATAAACTCAACCATCCAGGAAACAATGAGTAATCCAGTGTTATAAAGCCCAGAAACTAAGAGCCAAACTTAATTTTAAAAGAAATCCAAATATGTCAAGGTAGAAAAAAGCACAGAAAATAATGTTATTTCTAATATTTTTTTGTGATTTCATCAGCGGAAGCCACATGGAAAAAAGGCAGTTAAATAAAATCTAAAATCAGAAATAATAAAACACAATCAGTATTCACTGATTATAATTGTATGGCTATTGCACGAATTCAAGTTGCTCATTCCTACACATGGATGACTTAGAAAATAAGCCACTCATTTCACTAATGGCAATAAATATGCTTATATTTCACATCTTTTCCAAATATTTAGGCTCTGCAATCATAAGGCCCATTTCATCGAAGAACATTGCATGGGAAAAGGATCAGAAATCAAAGCAACCAGATGGCTAAGGAGTCTTAAACAGGACCTCCTACAAGAAGGGTTTCTCCCAGGAGATGTGAGAAAACAAAGCAGAGCCATCAAACACAAAATAAGTGATCAGAACAGGAAAAAAAAAAGGACGACGCAGTAGAAACTGTTACATGAATGACCATGCAATTCACATGAGAGGGGAGAGACCAAAAAAAACCCTGCACTCAGAATGACAAGGTCACTACCAGTTCAGGGGATAAGCCCGGTTTCTGCCAAAAATCCCACAGTTCAGAAGTGAGGAGCAAACGTGTCTCTGAATGTTGAGGGAGGGAGAAATAATGAAAGAGGTTTGTGGGTTTTTGTCAAAAAAAATAAAAGTATCCAAACTAGGGTCACAAACACAGAAATTCCAACTCAAAAGGTCATGGCTATTCTATGTGGCCATTACAAGGATGAATTAAGGTTGTTAAAGATGTCTTATCTGCCCATTATCATACAGGGGGCTCAGAGTGAAGCTTAAATGTAACAAACAGGTTTCTCCAGGCTGAAATGCAAAAGTTATAAAATGTGATGAGGAATGTAACATTTATTTTGGGGACAATTGCAACAACCCTGAAATGAAGTTTTCTTAAACTAGAGCTGGATAGTCTAAAACTCATGTAATTCAGTCTTTGTTATGGTAATGTACGCATGCGCACACACACGCGCAAAGAGAGTAATTGTTACTTTAGCTAGTTTCTGCCTGTTCAGCCAATACATGGTAACTAACTTGTTCACTCTAGCTCTATGCTATTGCTGAAGCTCCCTTTAAAATGGTCAAGGAACACGTATGCAGTCAGATGTCGTGTTTTTGCCAAGGAGATTATAACATCCAGCTGGATGGTGTGTATGTGGGCAAGGTGGAGACAGACAGTAATACATTAGTGGACTATTACAACCTTCCAGTCACATGAGCAAGCCTGAAGGTCTAACCTGCTTAAAATGTGTTCTTCCATTTGCTGTTACTCCTCCTTTCTGATATGTAAGTTTACCTCATTATTCACTGCATTCAATTTACGCACTATGTGCCTGTATGGCATTACATTTTATGTCCATGGATACGTATTTTTTGTCTATTAGAACAAAACTGAGTTTGAAGCTAGCAGAAATGTCTCAAGGGTAGGCTTGGCTCATCTCAGATGGTAACCAAGCTCACTGCTCATGGGCTAGAACTCAGCCTCTGCTATGAAATACTCCTTTACATCAGTCTGACTGTTTTTGCAAGCCTGTTAAGATGACTATAAAGTACACACACTTATATGTATATATAAATATACAGAGAGATATGATACATATGCACAAGTTAAAGTCAGCTAATACAACCCGGTTTTCATGGAGGTTGAGCGCCAAGTCCCTAACAGATGTAAATTCATATAGCTCAATGGATATTGACCAAAAGCTATTTTAATGTTTCTTTCATCAACATTGTAAGACTTCGCTGCACAAATGAATTAAGTGTATGAGGTCAAAGAGTTCAGTAAAAGCAGCAGTAAAAGCAGCAGTGTATGCATTCTAATGATATGATTTCCTCACTACTTTTTAATCAGATGTGAGAGTGTGATACACTTTTTAAAAATCGAGACTTGATTTTGAGTATCTCAGTTTTGGCGGTGTTCCAGAGAACTTGTTTTTAAAGACCTAGTTCCCTTCACTGTGCCTCACCTTGAATATGCAAAAGCTCAGGGCTCTGAATCAGCAGTCACTAGAAATGTAGGTCATCATAGGTTTTCAGCTGTATTTCTCATTGTTGCAATTTACTGAGCACTGACTCACTATGATGGCTGTTAAACTGCATTACTGCTAGAATGCAAACGTTTAACATGTTTCTCTAAACTGAAGCATATGATTTTGTGTTCCTACAACAAAGTGATTGCTCTCCTTTCCTCTACTTTTAATATTCCCTTTGATAAACTATACTACCATAGTAATAACCCTGACATCTCAGAAGCTACTGCATACTAAAAGTAAATGTTCTGAGATGCCGTTCTGCAAAATGATATGCAGTATGCCTTAGATCTCAATTTTGAAATTCTTATAAAAAACATACTGCAATGCAAAATAAAACTTACTGTGTAAACTATCTGTTAGCAAATGTTATTCTGCAATTTTGCTTTTAAATTATCCAAAATGAAATGGGTCTTCATATTAAATTGTCAAATGACATTTCTCTTCCTGTAATACAGATGAAATTGTTGGTAAAGAAAACAAAACACTCAAACCTCCTTCTTTTTAACTGCTGCAGTACAATTTTCTACATTTACATTGACATTTATTTAAACTAGAAGATACGTATGGAATTACCAATTACTTTTTGTCTGACTAATATTGTTTCAGAAGGGTATTTAAGAACCAGAAATTGTCAGAAGGGATGGAGGGAGGAAGGTAGTGAGAAAGGAAAGCAAAAAAGTGAAGTACAGTAGTTCTTAAAATGTTGCAGCATAGAGACCCAGAGGTTTGAGTCCCCTTCCACCACTGCACAAAATAGTATCTCTGAAGAACAGCTAAAGTTGTGATTCAGTATTATCAATAATGAGCACATGATTCAAATTAAATAATTGAATTCTAAGAATAGTATGTGTCACAGTCATGTTTTCCATGAATCCTTCTTTTTCAAGTTTGAGATTGAAATAAAAAGGAGTCTTCTTAATGTCGATAACTGGATTGACAGCCCATCTAACTTAAAGGTACAAATATTGCTATTGAGCAAGTAATACAAGTGTTAGGTCATGTATAGGGAGGTTATATTTTATTAATAGAACACAAACATGTAGGGTTTAAATGTTAAAATTAATGTACACTTCATGGACATAGAAGGAATTCAGAGAGGACCAAATAATTCTAGAGTAATTTGAAGCATTTTCTTAACTTCTTAATCTGTTTTCTAAGTGAAAGAGAGAAAACCTCTGACACTGGTTTTAGATCATAAAGCCAGCAGATTGTATAAAGCAACACTTCAAGTTCACAGAACTACAGCTGGATTACAAAGAAAAGGAGAGAAAACGCTTTCTGCTGCGCTCTGATCACCAGTCAGGCCATTACAGGAAAGCAGAATATGAAGTAGACTGTTTAGTAACAGATATGGTTTCGAAATTAAGTAATTGCACAAGACAGGAAAAGCAGTAATGGCTGAAAGTTTAACCTTAACTTTGCCCTTATGTCTTAAACTACTCTTCTTCCATAAATATATTTGACATAATGAATAGATAATCTCATGGATGGGACAGACATGTCCGTTGAACCCATTTTACTGGAGCAGTATTGATAAAAAGTGGCAGTATTCATTTTGCAAGTGCTGGTAGAGAGTGTTACTGTATAAGAGTCCCCAGTAAAGGCTTTGGTTATAGCAATATAGTGCAGATTTTTGCACAGAATTGAATTACTTTACCTTCCAAGTACAGTAAGTTACACTAATGCCTACAGCCTGAGACTTGGTTTGGTTTCAAACTGCAGTAATATCTAGGGAATGAATCAAGAGTGAAGAAAATCAGTTCAGAGATGGGGAAATAAAAAGTGAAATGGTAGCAGATCCAGTAAGAAATTTCCACTAGTGTTGCATGTCTGTGAAAAATACACCAAAAACCTCCACCAAATACCTGACCATAGTTTTTGTCATTTTTTTTTACCCTATTATTCCAGTTTCATAGAGAATAGAGGATTCTCTGTGACCTGTGGTTCATTTCCTACAATAGTGTCCCTTCAGCAAGTCATTGAGTTTTTATTTTCACATATGTTCTTTGTATATAAATATACATACATGTGCCCATGTAGTGCCAGAAAAAGCAATGTCAGCACAGAAAGGAAAGCCACAAGTGGAAGTCAGAGTTACATTAGGAGGCTAACACTGTTACGTATATAGGCCTGTATGTATTCACACATTACACAGGTACAGAAAAAAAAACAGAACTAAGAAGAAATGTGTCCCCAGAGAACTTCATATTACTATTCACATCATACAGATAGTCTCATTGAAAAGGCAAGGAATCCACCTCTGATCTGTACAAAACTATATAAGCATCTATACAAAGCTACCTACTTTTTTTTCCAAGGAGTACTTCATAACCAACGTACTACTGCTGTGACACCAAAACCAGTAGTTCTCTCATTAGAGATATCAATATACACTAACATCAATGCATTGCAATAGCGGAGAAACTTGCAACCTTATTCTATAGATATGCAAAATCGTGCCCCTATCTGGGGGAATGACAATGTGGGCTACTGTTGAGAAGGAGCTCAAGAGAAAGTGAGAGGGTGCTGTGTCTCTCCTAATAAGGAAGAGGCAAATGAAATGTCATCCTTATTGTTAGACCACCATTTGGGAGGAACTGACACTGGGTTCCATACAAAAAAAGAGATTTGCTCAGTAGCCTTTGAAATTCTGCAGTGTTACATCTGGTTGCTGCTACTTAGATGGGAAATGGAAATGTGTAAACAGCATCATTGCATAATTCAGGCATGAGACAGCTGCAGCTGAGGCATGTTTGCAGGGACGTGCAAACTGGTTGCAAGGCAGGTGAAGGGCACAGTAGATCTGATTCCTTGGCTCTGAATAGTCTTAGATTCATTTTTTACTGCACAGGGAGTGCTTCCAAATCCCTGATGACTTTTCTATGTCTGGAGCTATGAAGAGAGGGAGAGCATTTTTTTTAATATCAATGCCAAGAAGATTCCTGTGAGATACATCTTGGTTGGTGGTGTCTGCAAGTAAGGCTGGCAGAGGAACATGCCAAAATCAGAATCTATGTAGTTCTGGAAATACCTGTAAATACATTTAAATACTGTGGGAAGCTGATAGACGTGCCTGTTTTTCACACCACTTTCAATGACAACAGGTGAATGGGGAGGAGGTATTGAAGTGGAAAGTCTACAGTCTGGACTTACAGTTAAGTTACATTTGGGAATGAAGCCTTTATCTCATCTCAATGCCTCAGTTTGTGAAATGGGTATGCTAGTGTTCCATAAATTCTGTGAAACACAGAAGTGATGGTCAAAGGTAACTACCTACAAAAGAAACGTACTTCTTCGTAAAAAAAAATATCATCGGCATACGGCAACTCCCTCCACCTTGGCCCAAGATTTTCCCTTATGCTCAAGATCAGATCAGATCAGATTCACCAGAACTTTTCTTCCTTACCAGGATGTTAGTGTAAAGTAACAGAGCGCCTCTGACATCCCTTCAGTACTACTGGGCAAGAACCTTGGTAAGAAAAATTACTTCAGCGCAGTGCTGCAGTCATATGGCTGCTTTCATAATGGCTTACACACTAAATCAGCACCTAAGCGTTTCAGTTTTTTTTTTTAATCCATTCAATGAAATGATCAAAAAGTTCTAGAAAGTACCACAGCATATTATGACCTTCCACTGTTAATACAAGTGTAGACATTATGTCTTGATCCAGTTAAAACAAATCCCAGTGAATCAGCACATGCTTCTGTACTCTTCACATACTCCACTCAGGGAAGAAAAAGGAGGAAAATAAACCACAGCTGTTTTCACAACACGGTCCTTTGTCAATATCTTGTGTCTACCCATCCAACATGCTGCGTATGCCTTTTAGGCAGCTCATCAGCCTGACTCACTGGGGCAGTTGCACTGACTCAGGAAGGACACTGCGCCGAGCAGTGTTTGCAGCACCTCCAGACACATTCTCAGAGATGTGCAAGACACAGAGAGGCAGCAGAGACTCTGCGGCATAGCAACAAACACATTTTCAGCAAAATCCATCTGTGAAGCCAACTGATAATGATCAGCTGGCGGCTAGAAGGCAGCACGTCATTAGCCATTACAAAACAAACGTGTGATTGTGTTGAGCACAGGCATGAACTCTGCCAGCTGCAGAACTGTTCTGCTAACTAGCAATATATCCCACCTATTCCTCTGTTACATTCAGGGGGAGGGAGCAGAAAGAGAGAAGATCTCTTGAATGATGACAGCTTAACTCACTTGTCTGTGAGATCTTTCTCCTGCTAAGAGTTTTCTGGTTTTTGTTTGGTTGGGTTTTTTTAACTGAAATACCTACCATCAATTTTAGTGAAGTAACTTGTTGCTCTTCAGTGTGTAGCCATACAAAAAACAATTTCAATATGATTGACAAGATTTTTCTATCTCATTTGTTTCTATTTTAACCAGCCCATCCCATATGATTAAGGAACAACCTTCAGTCTGCATTTACAAAGATCTTATCTGTAGAGGTTTTAACTTCTGGAAAGCCACATAATTAAAAGCAGTATTTCCATTATCACTGCCATGAATCCCCAGCCACCTCTCAGTCAGCTGTTGAGGGAAAAATAAGTAAAATGTTTATGTGGCAGGTCTTTAAAATTATAAAAACACAAGTACTCACTGCACAGAAATTTTCCTTTCGGTATTCAATCACACTTGCTTGCAACATGCTAATAGATTCAGATGGCATATAGTACAACAGCAGTGCAGCTTTAAACAGAAATACTGAGCAACTGGTTTTGATGCCCTGTGATTATTTTAGGTCTGTTTACTTAAAACTGCAACCATGAAACAAGATTATGTCATTTTAAAAGGAGATAGGACTTTAAAAGGAGGTAACAAGGGGCTACTCATGAAAGATTATACAGTTATGCTTCTGAGCTCAGGAGAAAATAAAATTGAAGTTGGGTTTTTTTTAATTAAAATTCATTAAGTCTTACATTGCCTACAAATGTTTGCCTTTTAGTTACAGTACCCTAAAGGAGATTAATTTATTGCTTGGATTATAAGGAGGTGAGCCAAGAGCTCCAGGCTCTGCCACAAACATCTTGAATGATCTTGGGAAAGTTACATCATCTTCTTGAATATTGGTTCTCTCACATCAGAGAGAGAGAGAAACAGCAATATCTTGCTCTCAGAAAGGTATTGAGATTCTAACGGTTTAATTAATTTTTTTTAATTGTATTGAAAGCCTCAAAATGAAAGTACCATATTAATGCAAATTATTTATATTGTTAAGTGATAGAATGAAGCTTCCTAAGACAAAGGCTGCACAATAAATTGCCCAAATAACAAAAATCCAATTTCACTAGTTGTATTAAATTGTTTAGAAATGTTGTCAAAAGATCATGCTACAAAACAAAATTGGTACAGCTCAAAAGGCCCATTCAAGTCCTATGGAACTATCTTATGTTCATAAGAGGGAGCAAGCCTTACTATTGAGACTGCCATATACACCATCTTCCAGGACCAGGATCCTTCTATATCACCTCCGTGATGAGAGATTATCTAACTACAGACTCAAAAAAAGAACTCACAAGCCACTTTCCATCATTTACCAACAGTCCAAAAAAAAAACCCAAAAAGCCACTTTCCATCATTTACCAACAGTCCTGGCTGACTGGGGAGGTCCCAGTCGACTGGAGGCTTGCAAACGTGACGCCCATCTACAAGAAGGGCCAGAAGGAAGACCCGAGGAACTACAGAGCTGTCAGTCTGACTTCAGTGCCAGGGAAGGTGATGGAACAAATCATCCTGAGTGCCATCACACGTCACATGCAGAACAACCAGGCGATCAGGCCCAGTCAGAATGGGCTCAGGAAGGGCAGGTCCTGCATGACCAATCTTATCTCCTTTTATGATGAGGTGATCTGCTTGGTGGATGAGGGGAAAGCTGTGGATGTTGTCTACTTGGACTTCAGTAAGGCCTTTGACAGTGTCTCACACAGCATCCTCCTGGATAAGCAGGCTAGGCATGGCTTGGACAGGCATACGCTT